>NW_027100172.1:0-29075 GCF_031753505.1 Anomalospiza imberbis
ATTCCCAATTTCCCCCTTTAATTCCCAATTTCCCCCTTTAATTCCCAATTTCCCCCTTTAATTCCCATTTTAATTCCCAATTTCCCCCTTCAATTCCCATTTTAATTCCCATTTCCCCCTTTATTTCTAATTTCCCTCTCTTAATTTCCATTTCCCCCTTTAATTCCCAATTTCCCCCTTTAATTCCCATTTTAATTCCCAATTTCCCCCTTTAATTCCCAATTTCTCCCTTTAATTCCCAATTTCCAATCTCCCCCTTTATTCCCAATCGCCTCCTTTTGTTCCTTCTTTGATTCCCTTTTTTCTTCTTCTCAATTTCTCCTTTATTCCCATTTTTAATTCCCCTTTTCCCCCCTTAATTCCATTTTCTCCCCCTTAATTCCAATTTCTCCCCTTTAATTCCCTTTTCATTCCAATTTCCTCATTAATTCCCCATTTCTCCCCTTTAATTCCGATTTCTCCCTTTATTCCCAATTTTTTCCCCTTTTTTTCCAATTTTTATTCTCAATTTTCCATTTTTATTCCAAATTTTCTCTCCTTTATTCCCAATTTCCCCCCTTAATTCCCATATTTTATCCCCAATTCCCCTTTAATTAATCCCCAATTCCCCCCATTAATTAACCCCCAATTCCTGCCAAATCAAACCCCAATCTCCCCCTTAATTCCCCCATCTCCCCCTTAATTACCCTCCATTTCCCCCCTTAATTAACCCCCAATCTCCCCTTTAATTTCGCCTTAATTCCCCGTTAATTCCCCCCTAATTCCCCCTTAATTAACCCCCAATTCCCCATTAATTAACCCCAAATTCCCCATTAATTACCCCCCAATTTCCCCATTGATTCCCCCAATTTCCCCATTAATTACCCCTCAATTCCCCATTAATTCCGCCCTAATTCCCCCTTAATTAACCCCCAATTCCCCCTTAATTCCCCCCTTAATTCCCCATTAAATAACCATTAATTCCCTATTAATTACCCCTCAATTCCCCATTAATCACCCCCAATTCCCCATTAATTCCCCCAATTCCCCATTAATCACCCCCAATTCCCCATTAATCACCCCCAATTCCCCATTAATCACCCCCAATTTCCCATTAATCACCCCCAATTCCCATTAATCACCCCCAATTCCCCATTAATTCCCCCAATTCCCCATTAATCACCCTCAATCCCCCATTAATCACCCCCAATTCCCCATTAATTCCCCCAATTCCCCATTAATTCCCCCCAAACCCCCATTACTTCCCCCCAATCCCTATTAATTCCCCCAATTCCCCATTAATTACCCCCAATTCCCCATTAATCACCCCCAATTCCCCATTAATTCCCCCAATTCCCCATTAATCACCCCCAAACCCCCATTAATTACCCCCAATCCCCCATTAATCACCCCCAATTCCCCATTAATTCCCCCAATTCCCCATTAATTACCCCCAATTCCCCATTAATCACCCCCAATCCCCATTAATTCCCCCCAATTCCCCATCAATTCCCCCAATTCCCCATTAATTCCCCCCAATTCCCCATTAATTCCCCCCAATTCCCCATTAATTCCCCATTAATTCCCCCCAATCCCCATTAATCACCCCCAATTCCCCATTAATTCCCCCAATCCCCATTAATTCCCCCAATTCCCCATTAATTCCCCCAATTCCCCATTAATTCCCCCAATTCCCCATTAATTCCCCCCAATTCCCCATTAATTCCCCCAATTCCCCATTAATTACCCCTCAATTCCCCATTACTTCCCCCCAATCCCCATTAATCACCCCCAATTCCCCATTAATTCCCCCCAATTCCCCATTAATCACCCCCAATTCCCCATTAATCACCCCCAATTCCCCATTAATTCCCCCCAATCCCCATTAATCACCCCCAATTCCCCATTAATTACCCCTCAATTCCCCATTAATTACCCCTCAATTCCCCATTACTTCCCCCAATCCCCATTAATCACCCCCAATTCCCCATTAATTCCCCCAATTCCCCATTAATCACCCCCAATTCCCCATTAATTACCCCTCAATTCCCCATTAATTCCCCCAATTCCCCATTAATTCCCCATTAATTCCCCCCAATCCCCATTAATTCCCCCAATTCCCCATTAATCACCCCCAATCCCCATTAATCACCCCCAATTCCCCATTAATTCCCCAATTCCCCATTAATCACCCCCAATCCCCATTAATTACCCCCAATTCCCCATTAATTCCCCCAATTCCAGCCCTTCCCCCATCCCTGACTCCTCTGCTCCCCCCAGGCCCCTCCTGCTCCTCCCCCTCCCCCCCTTCTCCATCCCCCACCTTGCCCCGGAAGTTTCCGGAAGGTTCCGGCAGTCCCGGAAGGTTCCGGAAGGCGCCGGGATGTGGCACGAGGCGCGGAAGCACGAGCGCAAGCTGCGGGGGATGATGGTGGACTACAAGAAACGCGCCGAGCGGCGCCGCGAGTACTACGAGAAAATCGTGAGTGGAGCCGGCTCGGGCCAGTTCACACCAGTTTGGGCCAGTTCACACCAGTTTGAGGGGGACCCAGAACCGGCTTGGGCCAGTTCGCACCAGTTTGGGGGGACCCAGAACCTGTTTGTGCCAGTTCACACCAGTTTGGGGGCTTCCAGAACCAGTTTGGGCCAGTTCACACCAGTTCGGGCCAGTTCACACCAGTTTGGGGGGACCCAGAACCAGTTTGGGCCAGTTCACACCAGTTCGGGCCAGTTCACACCAGTTTGGGGGCTTCCAGAACCAGTTTGGGCCAGTTCACACCAGTTTGGGGGGACCCAGAACCAGTTTGGGCCAGTTCACACCAGTTTGGGGGCTTCCAGAACCAGTTTGGGCCAGTTCACACCAGTTCGGGCCAGTTCACACCAGTTTGGGGGGACCCAGAACCAGTTTGGGCCAGTTCACACCAGTTCGGGCCAGTTCACACCAGTTTGGGGGGACCCAGAACCAGTTTGGGGGGTGCCAGATCCAGTTTGGGCCAGTTCACACCAGTTTGAGGGGGACCCAGAACCAGCTTGGGCCAGTTCACACCAGTTTGGGCCAGTTCACACCAGTTCAGGGGGACCCAGAACCAGCTCGGGCCAGTTCACACCAGTTTGGGCCAGTTCACACCAGTTTGGGGGGACCCAGAACCAGTTTGGGGGGTGCCAGAACCAGTTTGGGCCAGTTCACACCAGTTTGGGGGGACCCAGAACCAGTTTGGGGGGTGCCAGATCCAGTTTGGGCCAGTTTGGGCCAGTTCACACCAGTTCAGGGGGACCCAGAACCAGCTCGGGCCAGTTCACACCAGTTTGGGCCAGTTCACACCAGTTTGGGCCAGTTCACACCAGTTCAGGGGACCCAGAACCAGCTCGGGCCAGTTCACACCAGTTTGGGGGGACCCAGAACCAGTTTGGGGGGTGCCAGAACCAGTTTGGGCCAGTTCACACCAGTTTGGGGGGACCCAGAACCAGTTTGGGGGGTGCCAGAACCAGTTTGTGCCAGTTCAAACCAGTTTGGGGCTTCCTGTTCTAGTCTGGGGGGACCCAGAACCAATCTGGGGTCCTGAACCAGTTTGGGGCCGACATTCCCAGTTTGGTGCCGACATTCCCAGTTTGGGGCCGACATTCCCAGTTTGGGGCCGACATTCCCAGTTTGGAGCCGACATTCCCAGTCTGGGGCCGACATTCCCAGTCTGGGGCTGACATTCCCAGTCTGGGGCCGACATTCCCAGTCTGGGGCCGGCATTCCCCGTTTGGGGCCGACATTCCCAGTTTTGGGGCCGACATTCCCAGTTTGGAGCCGACATTCCCAGTTTGGAGCCGACATTCCCAGTCTGGGGCCGACATTCCCAGTTTGGAGCCAACATTCCCAGTTTGGAGCCGACATTCCCAGTTTGGAGCCGACATTCCCAGTTTGGGGCCGACATTCCCAGTTTGGAGGCGACATTCCCAGTCTGGGGCCGACATTCCCAGTCTGGGGCCGACATTCCCAGTTTGGTGCCGACATTCCCAGTTTGGAGCCGACATTCCCAGTTTGGTGCCGACATTCCCAGTTTGGTGCCGACATTCCCAGTTTGGAGCCGACATTCCCAGTTTGGAGGCCGACATTCCCAGTTTGGAGCCGACATTCCCAGTTTGGAGCCGACATTCCCAGTTTGGTGCCGACATTCCCAGTTTGGAGCCGACATTCCCATTCTTCCTGGCAGTAGATCTCCCGTTCCCCTCCATTCCAGCCCTTCCCGTGTCCCCTGTTTTCCCGGGAATCCCCGCCCCATTCCCACCTTTCCCGCCGTTCCTAATGCCGGGATTTTCCCCTTTTTCCCGTTTTTCCCAGAAAAAGGACCCGGCGCAGTTCCTGCAGGTGCACGGCCGGGCCTGCAAGGTGCACCTGGACTCCGCCGTGGCCCTGGCAGCCGAGAGCCCCGTCAACATGTGAGCGTGGGCCGGGAATTCCCGCCTGGAATTCCCTGGGATTGTCTCCGGAATGTTCCTGGCATCGCCCCCCCCGGGCACGCAGAAATCCGGGATTGAAATCTGGGCGGTTTTGGGCAAATCCGGGAGGATTTGGAGCTGCTGAGCCCGTTTTTGCAGAAGGAATTCTGCTCATTCCAGGGATAAATTCCATGGAATTATCCCTGGAATATTCCTGGGATCACCCCCCGGGGATGGAGAAATCCGGGATTTTCCAGGGGTTGGAATTTGGGCGGTTTTGGGGAAATCCGGGAAGATTTGGAGCCGCTGTTCCCGGTTTTGCCGCAGGAATTCTGCTCGTTCCAGGGATAAATTCCATGGAATTATCTCTGGAATATTCCTTGGATCGCCCCGCAGGGCTGCAGAAATCCAGGATTTTCCAGGGGTTGGAATTGGGGCAGTTTTAGGCAAATCTGGGGAGAATTCCGGTTTTATTGGAGTTATCGCTCCCATTTTTTTTCTGGTGGAAAGGGGGAATTCTGCTCATTCCAGGGAGAAAATCCCATGGGATCCCCACCTTGGAATCACCCCCAGGGCTGGATAAATCCCAGTTTTCCCCGAAAATGGAATTTGACCTGTTTTTACTCCATCAACTCAAAGAAAATTCAGCTTTTTTGGGGAACCACCTTTCCCTTTTTTTTTTTTTTTTTTTTTTTTTTTTTTTTGCTGAAGGAAAGGGGGGAATTCTGACCATTCCGGGCGGGAATTCCGGGATTTTTCCCATTCCCACGGCTCGGTTTTTCCCGGCAGGATGCCCTGGCAGGGGGACACCAACAACATGATCGACAGGTTCGACGTCCGCGCTCACCTGGATTTCATCCCCATGTACACCCCGGCCCTGCTCAGCCCCACGTAAGATTCCCAAAAAAATTCAAAAATTCCCATAAAATTCCCATGAGATTCCCCCAAAAATTCCCCAGGAATTCCCAATGGTTTCAGGGCCGGGATCCCACCAGGACTGGGTAGGAGGGTCCTAAATCTGTGTTTTGACCCCAAAATCTGCATTTGATCTCGGAAAATCTCCTGAAATTCCACTTTGGATCCATCAAATTCATCTTTGGATCCCCAAAATCCATCTTTGATCCCAAAGCTCCTTGTTTTGATCCCAAAAATCCACGTTGGATCTGTAAAAATCTGTGTTTGAGCTCCAAAATCCCCCTTTGGAAACATAAAATCCCTCTTTTTTTTTAGCAAAAGATCCCTCTTTGGATGCTCAAAATCCCCCTTTGAACCCGTAAAATCCACATTGCATCCATAAAATCTCCCTTTGAACCCCCAAATCCCTGATTTGTTCCCAAAATCTCCTCAGAATTTCTGTTTTTCAAGGTAGCCAGAGCAGGAATCAGACAAGCGTGAATGTAACCGCAAGTGGGAAGATCCCTAAAAATCCACATTTTTTACCCCAAATCCAGCTTTTTTTTTGTGCAAAGTCTTTGATTCTTAAAATCCACCTTTACCCCCCAAAATTCCCGCTTTGATCCCAAAATCCCCTCAGAATTCCTGTTTTTCCAGCTGATCAGGAATGAGACAAGGGCAAATGCAACTATGAGGGAAGAGAGCCTCATAATCCACCTTTTTTTCTCCCAAATCCAAATTTTTTTAGCACAAAGTCTTTATTTGATTCCTAAAATCCACCTTTAACCCCCAAAATCCCCATTTGGATCCCAAAATCCCCTCAGAATTCCCGTTTTTCCAGCTCACCCTAACAGGAGTCAGACGAACGCAAATGCAATTTTGAGGGGGGAGGCCCTCATAATCCACCTTTTTTCCCCCCAAACCCAGTTTTTTTAGCACAAAATTCTCTTTTTTTTCCCTAAGATCCACCTCTTATCCCTGAAATTCCCAGTTTGATCCCAAAATCCCCTCAGAATTCCCGATTTTCCAGCTCACCGGAACAGGAGTCAGACGAACGCAAATGCAACTACGAGCGGTACCGGGGCCTGGTGCAGAACGACTTCGCTGGCAGTGAGTCCCTTTTTCCCTGGTTTTTTTTTTTGGGAATTCCGGCCCCTCCGGATCCCCCGGGGGTGGTTCCCGAGGGATTTAGGGAATGATTTGAACCCAAAATTCCCAATCCCAGTCTCGGAGGAGCAGTGCCTGTACCAGATCTACATCGACGAGCTCTACGGGGGCCTCCAGAAACCCAACGAGGATGAGAAGAAAAAGTGAGGGGAAAAAAGTTGGAAATCCTGGGAATTCCGTCTGGGAAAACATCGGGAATGCACGCCCACACCCTTGGGAATGATCCTAATTCTGGGATAACCTTCCCAATCCCAGTTTTCCCCTCACTCCTTTGCTGGAATCTCTCTCAAAACCATCCTGGGAAGGGCTTCTGATTTGCCTGGGGGATTTTGGCTTGGGATTCCTGTTTTCCCTCAGAATTCCAGCTCAGGCCTCCCATTTTCCCTCTGAATTCCCATTTCCCCTCACAATTCCCGTTTCCCCTCACAATTCCCCCTCAAGATTCCCATTTCCCCTCACAATTCCCATTTCCCCTCACAATTCCCCTCAGAATTTCCATTTCCCCTCACAATTCCTCCTCAGAATTCCCATTTCCCCTCACAATCCCTATTTCCCCTCACAATTCCCCCTCAGAATTTCCATTTTCCCTCATGATTCCCATTTTCCCTGACAATTCCCCCTCAGGATTCCCATTTCACCTCAGGATTC
Source organism: Anomalospiza imberbis (assembly GCF_031753505.1). Classification (NCBI taxonomy): domain Eukaryota; kingdom Metazoa; phylum Chordata; class Aves; order Passeriformes; family Viduidae; genus Anomalospiza; species Anomalospiza imberbis. The sequence continues at coordinate 7,117 of NW_027100172.1, forward strand.
CCATTTCCCCTCACAATTCCCATTCCCCCTCCGGATTCCCATTTCCCCTCACAATTCCCCCTCAGGATTCCCATTTCCCCTCAGGATTCACATTTCCCCTCACAATTCCCGTTTCCCCTCCGGGGGAATCCCCAGGCCGGCCTCTCCGGGGTCTTCCCGCGGGGAAAAGCCCCGGGCTGGAGGGATTTGTCCAAATTTCACCTCACAATTCCCATTGCCTCTCCGGATTCCCATTTCCCCTCACGATTCCCGTTTCCCCTCCGGGGCAATCCCCGGGCCGGCCTCTCCGGGGTCTTCCCGCGGGGATCTCCGCGAGGGGAAGAGCGCCGGGCTGGAGGGATTTGTGTCCCAAACCTCCCCAGGCTGGCGGAGAAGAAGGCTTCCATAGGCTACACCTACGAGGACAGCACGGTGGAGGAGCTGGAGAGCTCCCTGGAGAAGCGAGCCGGGGACGAGGACGACTCCGAGGACGACTCCAACACGGACGAGGACGAAGTGATCCCGGACATCGGTAACGGGGCCGAGGGTTTCGCGCGGGATTCGGGCGTCGCTCCCGGGCGCAATTCCAGGATTTCCCGGGCGTTTTTCCAGACGTGGAGGTGGACGTGGACGAGCTGAACCAGGAGCAAGTGGCCGACCTGAACAAGCAGGCCACCACCTACGGCATGGCCGAGGGGGATTTCGTCAGGTACGGCCCGGAAAAACCTCGGGAAAAGCCGGGATCCCGCCCCAGCCCCACCCCGGGGAGGGCTCCTGCTTTTCCTCGGGATTTTGGCTCAGGAATCACGTTTTTCCTTGGGATTTTGGCTTGGGAATCCCATTTTTCTTGGGATTTTGACATGTGAATCCCGTTTTTCCTTGGTATTCTCTCCTAGAAATCCCATTTTTCCTTGGGATTTTGATTGGTGAATCCCATTTTTCCTTGGGATTTTAGCTTGGGAATCCCATTTTTCCTTGGGATATTGTCTTGGGAAACCCACTTTTCCTTGGGATTTTCACCTTGAAATCCCATTTTCGCTTGGAATTTTCTCCTCGAAATCCCATTTTCCCTTAGGATTTTGTCCTGGAAATCCCATTTTCCCTTGGGGTTCCTGGAAATCCCATTTTTCCTTGGAACTCTGCCTCAGATCTGCCTAGCTTTCCTGAAATTTCTCCCCTTTTTTCCAGACTTTCCCCTTTCCCTGAGATTCTGCCATGAAAAATCCCGTTTTTTCCATGAAATTCCAGCTCAGGGCTCCCCCTTTTCCTCAGAATCTGGGATCTCCCCAAACCCCCGCCCTGATCCCGTTTTTTTTTTTCCCTGGAAAAAGGATGCTGAGGAAGGACAAGGAAGAGGCCGAAGCCATCAAAAACGCCAAGGCCCTGGAGGAGGAGAAGGCCATGTACTCGGTGAGGGAAAAACCCAGATAAAACCCGGGAAAAACGGGAATTTCCCCTTGGAAAAATCCCCGAAAATCCCTTCCCGACCTTCAATCCTTCCCCAGGGCCGCCGCTCCCGCCGGCAGCGCCGGGAATTCCGGGAGAAGCGGCTGAAAGGCCGGAAAATCAGCCCCCCCAGGTGAGATTCCCAGCGTTGTCACCCCCAATCCCAACGTTTTTCCCAACATTTCCCTCAAATCCCAACATTTTCATCCCAAATCCCAACATCTCCCCCCGCCTAGTCGATGTTTTTATTTTGAATTCCATTTTTCTCCCAAATCCCACCATTCTCCCACCCAAATCCCAATTTTCCATTCCCAAATCCCCGTTTTTCATTCCCGAATCCTGTTTTTACTCTGAATCCCACCAGTTTTCCCCTGAATCCCAAATTCTCATTCCCAAATCCCCCCGATTTCCAAATTTCCCTTGCCAAATCCCCACAATTTCCCCCAAATCCTCCCAATCCCCCCAAACCCCACCTTTTCACCCCCAAAACCCCATTTTTCCCCCAAATCCCCCCAAAAACCCCAGTTTCCTCCCAATTCCCCCAAAACCCCACATTCCCTCCCCCTCAAATCCCCCTTATTCCCCCCACATCCCCCCCAATTTCCCCCAAATCCCCCATTTCCCCCCCAAATCCTCCCCAACCCCACCATTCTCCCCCCAAATCCCCCTAATTCCCCCAAACCCCCCCTTTTCACCCCAAAATCCCCCCAATTTCCCCCAAATCCTCCCAATTTCCCCCCAACCCCCCCCCTTTTCACCCCCAAATCCCCCCAATTTCCCCCCAAATCCTCCCGACCCCCCCAAACCCCCCCTTTTCATCCCCAAAATCCCCCCAATTTCCCCCCAAATCCTCCCGACCCCCCCAAACCCCCCCCTTTTCACCCCCCAAATCCCCCCAATTTCCCCCCAAATCCTCCCAACCCCCCCCAAACCCCCCCTTTTCACCCCCAAAATCCCATTTCCCCCCCCCAAAATCCCAAATTTTCGTTCCCAGTTCCCCTAATTTCCCTCCAAATCCCCCCAGTTCTCCCCCAGATCCCCCCCAGAGCCCCCCTTTCTCACCCCAAACCCCCATTTCTTTCCCCCCCACAGCTACGCCCGCCGGGACAGCCCCACCTACGACCCCTACAAACGGTAACGCCCCCGGTGCTGCCCTCGGTACCGCCCCCGGTACCATTCCCCGGTACCATCCCCGGTACCATTCCCCGGTACCATTCCCTGGTACCATCCCCGGTACCATCCACGGTACCATTCCCCGGTACCACCCCCGGTACCATTCCCCGGTACCATTCCCCGGTACCACCCCCGGTACCATTCCCCGGTACCACCCCCGGTACCATTCCACGGTACCACCCCCGGTACCATTCCCCGGTACCATTCCCCGGTACCATTCCCCGGTACCATTCCCCGGTACCATTCCCCGGTACCATCCCCGGTACCATTCCCCGGTACCACCCCCGGTACCACCCGCGGTACCATTCCCCAGTACCACCCCCGGTACCACCCCCGGTACCATTCCCCGGTACCATTCCCCGGTACCATTGCCCGGTACCATTCCCCGGTACCATTCCCCGGTACCATTCCCTGGTACCACCCCCGGTATCATTCCCCGGTACCATTCCCCGGTACCATTCCCCGGTACCATTCCCCGGTACCATTCCCCGGTACCACCCCCGGTACCATTCCCCGGTACCATTCCCCGGTACCATCCCCGGTACCATTCCCCGGTACCACCCCCGGTACCACCCCCGGTACCATTCCCTGGTACCATTCCCCGGTACCATTCCCCGGTACCATTCCCCGGTACCATTCCCTGGTACCATTCCCCGGTACCATTCCCTGGTACCATTCCCCGGTACCATTCCCTGGTACCATTCCCTGGTACCATTCCCCGGTACCGCCCCGGTACCACCCCCGGTTAGCGCCGCCGGCATTCCCGGAGCGGGGTTGCCATTCCCGGTACCGCCTCCCCCGGCAGCTCCCCCTCGGAGTCCAGCTCGGAGTCGCGCTCCCGGTCCCGGACGCCGTCGCTGGGCCACGAGGAGAAGATCACCTTCATCACCAGCTTCGGCGGCAGCGACGAGGAGCCGCCGGGCGGGCCCGGCCTCCCCGGCTCGGGCAGGAGCCGCCGCGGCTCCCGGGAGCGGCAGCGCCCGGCGCCGCCCGGGGCCTCGGCGCCGGCTCACCGAGCCTCGTCCCGGTGCGTGCCCCGGCCCTCTCCCCTCTCTGCCGCTGTTCTCCTCTTTTTCCTTTCTTCTTTTTCCTCTCCCGGCCCTTTCCCATTTCTGCCACCATTCTCTTTTTCCTTTCTTCTTTTTCTTGTCCCGGTCCTCTCCCCTCTCTGCTGCCGTTCTCTTTTTCCTTCTTTTTCCTGTCCCGGCCCTTTCCCCTCTCTGCCACCGTTCTCTTTTTCCTTCTTTTTCCTGTCCTGGCCCTTTCCCCTCTCTGCCGCCGTTCTGCTCTTTTTCCTTTCTTCTTTTTCCTCTCCCAGCCCTTTCCCCTCTCTGCCACCGTTCTCCTCTTTTTCCTTTCTTCTTTTTCCTCTTCCAGCCCTCTCCCATTTCTGCCACCATTCTCGTTTTCCTTTCTTCTTTTTCCTTTCCCAGCCCTTTCCCCTCTCTTCCACCGTTCTCCTCTTTTTCCTTTCTTCTTTTTCCTCTTCCAGCCCTCTCCCATTTCTGCCACCATTCTCGTTTTCCTTTCTTCTTTTTCCTTTCCCAGCCCTTTCTCCTCTCTGCCACCGTTCTCCTCTTTTTCCTTTCTTCTTTTTCCTCTTCCAGCCCTCTCCCATTTCTGCCACCATTCTCGTTTTCCTTTCTTCTTTTTCCTCTCCCGGCCCTCTCCCCTCTCTGCCGCCATTCTCCTCTTTTTCCTTTCTTCTTTTTCCTCTTCCAGCCCTCTCCCATTTCTGCCACCATTCTCGTTTTCCTTTCTTCTTTTTCCTCTCCCGGCCCTCTCCCCTCTCTGCCGCCATTCTCCTCTTTTTCCTTTCTTCTTTTTCCTCTCCCGGCCCTCTCCCCTCTCTGCCGCCGCTCTGCTCTTTTTCCTTTCTTCTTTTTCCTCTCCCAGCCTCTCCCCTCTCTGCCGCCGTTCTCCTCTTTTTCCTTTCTTCTTTTTCCTCTCCCAGCCCTCTCCCATTTCTGCCACCGTTCTCCTCTTTTTCCTTTCTTCTTTTTCCTCTCCTGGCCCTTTCCCCTCTCTTCCACCGTTCTCGTTTTCCTTTCTTCTTTTTCCTGTCCCAGCCTCTCCCCTCTCTTCCACCATTCTCTTTTTCCTTTCTTCTTTTTCCTCTCCTGGCCCTTTCCCCCCTCTGCCACCGTTCTCCTCTTTTTCCTTTCTTCTTTTTCCTGTCCTGGCCCTCTCCCCTCTTTGCCACCGTTCTCTTTTTCCTTTCCTCTTTTTCCTGTCCCAGCCTCTCCCCTCTCTGCCGCCGTTCTCCTCTTTTTCCTTCTTTTTCCTCTCCTGGCCCTCTCCCCTCTCTTCCACCGTTCTCTTTTTCCTTTCTTCTTTTTCCTCTCCCGGCCCTCTCCCCTCTCTGACGCCGTTCTCTTTTTCCTTTCTTCTTTTTCCTTTCATGGCCCTTTCCCCTTTCTGCCCGCATTCTTCCCCTTTCCCCCCCTTTTTTTTTGTGCCCTGGCCATTTTCCCATCTCTGCCCTCACTCTCCTTTTTTTTCCTTTCCTTTTCTTCTTGTCCCAGCCCTTTTCCCCTTCTCTGCCCTCATTCTCCCCTTTTCTTCTCCTTCTTTTCATGTCCCGGCCCTTTTCCCCCTCTCTGTCCTCATTCTCCCCCTTTTCTCCTCTTTTTTATTCTTCTTTTCCTCCTTTTCCCTCTTTTTCCCCCTTTTAGCCCATTTTTTCTTTTCTTTTTTCCTCCTTTTCTCTTTTTCTCCCTTTTTTTCCATCTTTTTCTCATTTTCCTTTTCCCCTCTTTTTCTCCTTTTTTCTCTTTTCCCCCCTTTTCCCCTTTTCTCTTCGTTTTCCCCCTTTTTTTACCTCCTTTTTCCCTTTTTTCTTTCTTTTTCCCTTTTTTTCTCCGTTTTTCCCTTTTTCTTCCCTTTTTTCCCCTTCCCCCCACTTTTTCCCCTCTTTTTTCCTTTTTTCTTTATTTTTCTCCCTTTTCCCTCCCTTTTTCCTCCCTTTTCTCCTCATTTTCCCTCCCATTTCCTCTCTTTTCCTCCTTTTCTCCCCATTTCCCCCCTTTTCTCTCCTTTTCTCCCCATTTCCCCCCCTTTTCTCCCAGTTTCCCCCCCTTTTCCCCATTTCCCCCCCTTTTCCCCCCCCATTTTCCCCCGTTCCCCCTGTTTCTCACCCCTTCTCCCTTTTCCAGGCGCCGCTCTTCCTCCTCCTCCTCCTCGTCCTCGTCCTCGCGCTCCTCCTCCTCCTCCTCGTGCAGCTCGGGCTCCCGCGGCTCCCGCCCGGCCTTCCGCCGCTCCCGGGGCCTTTTCCGGGGCCGCCGCCGCGGCTCCCGCAGCCGCTCCCGGAGCCGCAGCCGCTCCCGGAGCCGCTCCCGGAGCCGCTCCCGCCGCTGGTCCCGGGACAGCCGGCGCCGCTCCCGCTCCCCGGAACGCGGCCACCGCCACCGCCGCCGCTCCAGGTCGGTGCTCGGGGACACCCGTCTGGGACCGCTTCGGGTCACTTTGGGACAGTCTGGGACGGTTTGGGACAGTCTGGGGCCGGTTCGGGTCACTTTGGGACAGTCTGGGACAGTTTGGGACAGTCCGGGGCCGGTTCGGGTCACTTTGGGACAGTCTGGGACCAGTTTGGGACAGTCCGGGGCCGGTTCGGGTCACTCTGGGTCACTTTGGGACAGTCTGGCACCGGTTCGGGTCACTTTGGGACAGTCTGGGACAGTTTGGGACAGTCCGGGGCCGGTTCGGGTCACTCTGGGTCACTTTGGGACACTCTGGGACAGTTTGGGACAGTCCGGGGCCAGTTTGGGTCACTTTGGGACAGTCTGGGACAGTTTGGGACAGTCCGGGGCCGGTTCAGGTCACTTTGGGACAGTCTGGGACAGTTTGGGACAGTCCGGGGCCGGTTCGGGTCACTCTGGGTCACTTTGGGACAGTCTGGCACCGGTTCGGGTCACTTTGGGATCAGTTTGGGTCACTTTGGGACAGTCTGGCATCGGTTCGGGTCACTCTAGGACAGTCTGGGGCCGGTTCGGGTCACTTTGGGACAGTTTGGGGCCGGTTCGGGTCACTTTGGAACAGTCTGGGACCAGTTTGGGTCACTTTGGAACAGTCTGGGACCGCTTCGGGTCACTCTGGATCACTTTGGGACAGTCTGGGACCAGCTTGGGTCACTTTGGGACAGTCTGGGACAGTTTGGGACCAGTTCACACCAGTTAGTGACCAGTTCACTGCTGTTTCCTGTGGGATTTTCCCATTTTCACGGGATTGATTTTCCCGTTTCCCACGGGATTGATGTTCCCGTTTTCACGGCATTTCCACCCCTTCCCGCCCCGCAGGAGCCGCTCCCGGCGCTCGGCGCGCTCCTGGCGCCGCTGGAGCAGCCAGAGCCGGAGCAGCCGCAGCGACTCCCGGAGCCCGTCCCGCTCCCGGTCCCGGTCCCGGTCCCGATCCCGATCCCGGTCCCAAACCCCGCCCGCAGCCCGGGAAAAGGACCCGCCCCGCCCCCCGGCCTCGCCCGCCGTCGGAGAGAAGCTGAAAAAGTGAGTGGAAAACGCAGGAATTTGGGAAAAATAAAAAAAAAATTCCTCAATCCATTCGGGAGCTCCCAGAATCTCCTCAAAATCCCTCTGGGAACCCCCAAATCCCTCAGAATATCCTCAAAATCCCTCGGGGAGCCCCCAAATCCCCCAGAATCTCCCCAAAATCCATCTGGGAGCTCCCAAATCCCTCAGAATCTCCCTAAAATCCCTCTGGGAACCCCCAAATCCCTCAGAATCTCCCTAAAATCCCTCTGGGAGCCCCCAAATCCCCCAGAATCTCCCCAAAATCCCATTGGGAGGTCCCAAATCCATCTGGGAGCCCCCAAATCCCTCAGAATCTCCCCAAAATCCCATTGGGAGGTCCCAAATCCATCTGGGAGCCCCCAAATCCCTCAGAATCTCCCCAAAATCCCTCTGGGAACCCCCAAATCCCTCAGAATATCCTCAAAATCCCTCTGGGAACCCCCAAATCCCTCAGAATATCCTCAAAATCCCTCTGGGAGCCCCCAAATCCCCCAGAATCTCCCCAAAATCCCATTGGGAGGTCCAAAATCCCTCTGGGAGCCACCAAATCCCCCAGAATCTCCCCAAATCCATCTGGGAACCCCCAAATCCCTCAGAATCTCCCCAAAATCCCTCTGGGAGCCCCTAGAATCTCCCCATAATCCATCTGGGAACTCCCAAAATCACCCAGAATCTCCCCAAAATCTCCCCCAGATCCCCCGCAAATCCCTAAAATTTCCCCTCAAATCCCCCCAAAATCCCTCTGAGGTCCAATTTCCCCCCACTTCCCCCATAATTTCCCTCAGTTTTTCCCCAATTTCCCCCCTAAATTTCCCAATTTTCCTCCAATTCCCCCCCAAGTTTCCCAATTTTCCTCCAATTTCCCCGATTTCCCCCGATCTTCCCCCAATTTCCCTAGTTTTTCCCCAAAGTCTCAGTTTTCCCCCCAGTTTTCCCCAATTTCCCCCCAATTTTCCCCCTAATTTTCCCCCCAGATTCCCAGTTTTCCCCCCCAATTTCCCAACCTCTTCCCAGTTTTCCCCAGTTTTCCCCAGTTTCCCGCCCAGTTTGCCCAGTGCTGTGCTTCCCCCGCAGGGCCGACGCTGCGGCTGGTAAAGATTCCGGAGCTGCCAAAGTCAGTAAGAATTGGAACTTCCCCTTGTTTCTAACGGAATTCCTGCCGAGCTTTGGGATCACGGATCCGGGGGATCCCGCAGGGACCGGGGGATCCCGCAGGGACCGGGGAATCCCACGGGGATTTGCAATCCCACGGGGATCCAGGGAATCCCATGGGGATCGGGGAATCCCACAGGGATCAGGGAATCCCGCGGGGATCCAGGAATCCCACAGGGATCGGGGAATCCTGCGGTGATCCAGGGAATCCCGCAGGGATTGGAGAATCCCACGGGGATCCAGGGAATCCCACAGGGATCAGGGAATCCCGCAGGGATCAGGGAATCCCACAGGCATTTGGAATCTCACAGGGATCCAGGGAATCCCGCGGGGATCAGGGAATCCCACAGGCATTTGGAATCCCACGGGGATCCAGGGAATCCCGCGGGGATTTGGAATCCTATGGGGATCCAGGGAATCCCACAGGGACCCAGGGAATCCCACAGGGATTTGGAATCCCACAAGGATCAGGGAATTCCACAGGGATCGGGGAATTCCACAGGGATCCAGGGAATCCCGCAGGGATCCAGGGAATCCGACAGGGACGGGGGATCCCACAGGCATCGGGGAATCCCGCAGGGATTTGCAATCCCGCAGGGATCAGGGAATCCCACAGGGATCCCGGGAATCCCACAGGGGTTGGGGAATCCCAGAGATCCCTCGGGATCACCGGGGAGGGGGAATTTTCCTGGGATTTTGGGGGATCTGGGGGAAAAATCAGCTCTGGGGGGGCCCTTTTCCTGGATTTTCCCAGATTTCCCAAGTTTTCCCAGATTTTCCTGGATTTACCTGTTTTTTTCCCAGATTTTCCTGGTTTTTCCCCATATTATCCTGGATTTTCCCAGGTTTTCCTGGATTTTCTTGGTTTTTCCCCAGATTTTCCTGGATTTTTCTCAGATTTTCCTGGATTTTTCCCAGATTTTCCTGGATTTTCCCAGTTTTTCCCCAGATTTCCCCATATTTTCTCAGATTTTTTTTTGATTTCCCCAGGTTTTCCTGGTTTTTCCCAGATTTTCTTGGATTTTTCCCATATTTTCCTGGATTTTCCCAGATTTTCCCCAGATTTTCCTGGATTTCCTCATATTTTCTCTGATTTTCCTGGATTTTCCCAGGTTTTCCTGGTTTTTCCCAGATTTTCCCAGATTTTCTTGGTTTTTCCCCATATTTTCCTGAATTTTCCCAGATTTCCCACAGATTTTCTTGGTTTTTCCCAGATTTTCCTATTTTTTCTTAGATTTTTCCCCGTATTTTTTTGGATTTTCCCAGATTTCCCACAGATTTTCCCAGATTTTCCCCATATTCTCCACAATTCTCCTGTTTGTCCCCGATTTTCCCCATATTTTCTTGGATTTTCCGAGATTTTCTTAATTTTTCTTAGATTTTCCCAGATTTTTCTGCTTTTTTCTCAGATTTTTCTGGTTTTTTTCCCAGATGTTCCCGTTTTTTCCTCCTTTTTTCCCGTTTTCCCCAGCTTCCCCTCCCCCATTCCCTTCCCAAATTCCCGGGATGGGGTCGGGATTGGTGGGAAAAGGCTCCGGGGTTTTTTTGGGGGGTCCTGACCCCGATCCCGGCCCCTTTTCCTGACCCAAATTCCCAAATTTTTGCAGCCCAAACTGACCCCGCAGGAGAAGCTCCGGCTCAGGATGCAGAAGGCGCTCAACAGGCAGTGTGAGCATTCCCAGAATTCCCAAAATTCCCTAAAATTCCCCAAAATCCCACCCAGATTCCTCTGAATCTGCCCCAAAATCCAGTCAGGATCACCTGAATCTCCCCAAATCCCACCCAAATCCCCAAAAATTGCCCCAAAATCCAACTGAGATCCCAAAAATCCCCCAAATCCCACCCAAATCCACCCAAAATTCCTCCAGGATTTCCCAAATCCTCAAAAATTGCCCCAAAATCCAACTGAGATCCCAAAATCCCGCCCAAATCCCTCCAAACCCACCCAAAGTTCCTCTAGAATTTCTTAAATTCATAAAAATTCCCCAAAAATCCATCTGAGATCCCAAAAACCCCTCCAAAATCCCACCCAAATCCCCAAAAATTCCCCCAAAATCCCACCCAAATCCACCCGAAATTTCTCTGGGATTCCCCAAATCCCCAAAAATTGCCCCAAAATCCAGCTGAGATCCCAAAATCCCCCAAATCCCCCACAAATCCACCCAAAATTCCTCTGCAAGCCTCAAAATCCCTAAAACTTCCCCCAAATCCCCCTGGGATTCCTAAATCCCTCCAAATCTCCTGAGATTCCCCCAAAATCCCCTTGGGACCCCCCCAAAATCCCCTGGAATTCCCCAGAATTCCCCCAGAATTCCCCCAAAAATCCCCCAGAATTCCCAAAAATCCCCCAGAATTCCCTAGAATCCTCTGGAATTCCCCCTGAAATCCCCCAGAATTCCCCAAAATCGCCTGGAATTACGCAGAATTCCCAAAAAATCGCCCAGAATTCCCTGGAATTCCCCCAAAACCCCCCAGAATTCTCCAGAATCCCCCGGAATTGCCCCAAATTCCCAAATTCCCGCTCCATTCCCAGTCAAGGCCGACAAGAAGGCGGCGCAGGAGAAGATGCTGCAGCAGGAGCATGAGAGACAGGTGGGAAAACGGGGGAAAAAATGGGAGGAAAATGGGAAAAAATGGGAAAATGGGGAAAAATAGGGGAAAAATGGGATGAAAATGGGAGAAAAATGGGAAAATGGGGAAAAATGGGGGGAAAACGGGATGAAAATGGGAGAAAAATGGGAAAATGGGGAAAATGGGGGGAAAATGGGATGAAATGGGAGAAAAACAGGAGGAAATGGGATTTATTTGGGAGGAAAATGGGATAAAAATGGGATTGAATTGGGATGGAATTGAGATAAAACCAGGATGGAACTGGGATAAAACCAGGACTAAACTGGGATGGAACCAGTCTGGAACTGGGATGGGGTTGGGATAAAACCAGGACCCAATTGGAATGGAATTGGGATTTAAATGGGATAAAACGAGGACTAAATTGGGATAAAACCAGGATTGAACTGGGATGGGATTGGGATAAAACCAGGACTAAACTGGGATAAAACCAGTTTGGAACTGGGATAAAACCAGTCTGGAACTGGGATGGGGTTAGGAACTGGGATGGGGTTGGGAACTGGGATGGGATTGGGAACTGGGATGGGGTTGGGAACTGGGATGGGATTGGGAACTGGGATAAAACCAGTTTGGAACTGGGATAAAACCAGTCTGGAACTGGGATGGGGTTAGGAACTGGGATGGGATTGGGAACTGGGATAAAACCAGTTTGGAACTGGGATAAAACCAGTCTGGAACTGGGATGGGGTTGGGACCTGGGATGGGATTGGGACCTGGGATGGGATTGGGAACTGGGATAAAACCAGTTTGGAACTGGGATAAAACCAGTCTGGAACTGGGATGGGATTGGGAACTGGGATGGGGTTGGGACCTGGGATGGGGTTGGGAACTGGGATGGGATTGGGAACTGGGATGGAACCAGTCTGGAACTGGGATGGGGTTGGGAACTGGGATGGGGTTGTCTGGAACTGGGATGGGATTGGGAACTGGGATGGGATTGGGAACTGGGATGGGATTGGGAACTGGGATGGGATTGGGAACTGGGATGAAGCCGGGCCGGGCTCTGACGATCTCCCCCGGCAGGAGCGCGAGGACGAGCTGCGCGCCATGGCCCGCAAGATCCGCATGAAGTAATTCCCGACAGTCCCGAGTTCCCAGCCCTGATCCCGATTTTCCCAATCCCTGACCCCGAGTTCCCAGCCCTGATCCCAATTTCCCAGCCTTTATCCCAATTTCCCAATCCCTGATCCCAATTTCCCAGCCTTTATCCCGATTTTCCAGTCCCTGATCCCGAGTTCCCAGCCCTGATCCCAATTTCCCAGCCTTTATCCCGATTTTCCAGTCCCTGATCCCAATTTCCCAATCCCTGATCCCGATTTTCCCATCCCTGATCCCAATTTTCCCAATCCCTGATCCCGATTTTCCCAATCCCTGATCCCAATTTCCCACCCTGATGTGATTTTCCCAATCCCTGATCCCGATTTTCCCAATTTTCCCAATCCCTGATCCCAATTTCACAACCTGATGTGATTTTCCCAATCCCTGATCCCATTTTTCCAGCTGTTTTCCCATTTCCCAGTCCCTGATCCCATTTTTCCCATTTTTCCCGGTCCCTGATCCCATTTTTCCAGCTGTTTTCCCATTTTCCCAGTCCCTGATCCTGTTTTTCCCATTTTCCCAGTCCCTGATCCCATTTTTCCTGTTCATCCCGCTCCCTGATCCCTTTTTCCACTTGTTTTCCCATTTTCCCGCTCCCTGATCCCGTTTTTCCGGCTGTTTTCCCATTTTTTTCCCGCTCCCTGATCCCATTTCTCCCATTTTTCCTGCTCCCTGATCCCGTTTTTCCGCTCTTTTCCCGCTTTTCCAGGGAGCGGGAGCGGCGGGAGAAGGAGCGGGAGGAGTGGGAGCGCCAGTACAGCCGCCAGAGCCGCAGCCCCTCCCCGCGCCACGGTCCGGGATCCCCGAAATTCCCCCGAAATTCCCAACATTCCCAACCTTCCCTAGGGCTCTGCAGGGGCTCCCTTCCCAAAATTCCGGGCGATTCCCGGCAAATTCCCAGAAATCCCAGAGCTGGTCTCACTTTCCCAGGAGTCTGCGGGGTCCCTTCCCAAAATTCTGGGAAATTCCCAAAAATCCGGGAGCCTTTTCCGCTTTCCCAGTGCTCTGTGGGGTCCATCCCCAAGGAATTCCCAAGGAATTCCCAAAATTCCGGGAGCTGCTCCTGCTTTTCCAAGGGTCTGTGGGGTCCCTTCCCAAAATTCTGGGAAATTCCTGGGAAATTCCCAAAAATCCAGGAGCCGTTCCCGCTTTTCCAGGGGGTGGGGGAGGCAGAGGGGACGGATTTGGGGCTGGAAAAATGCTGGGGAAATGGGAAAAAAATGGGATTTGGGGCTGGGAAAATGGGGAAAAATGGGATTTTGGGGGAGGCCGAGCTGTGGGATTTTGGGGTGGGAAAATGGAGGAAAAAAAAGGAAAATAGTGGGGAAAATGGGGGAAATGATGGAAAAAAAGTGGAGGGGAAAAGATGGGAAAAAAGTGGGGGGAAAAAAGGGAAAAAAGTGGGGGGAAAAAAGGGAAAAAAGTGGGGAAAAAAAGGGAAAAAAAGTGGGGAAAATGGGAAAAAAGTGGGGGAAAAATGGGGAAAAGTGGGAAAAAAGTGGGGAAAATGGGAAAAAAGTGGGGAAAATGGGGGAAAAGATGGGAGAAAAGTGGGGGGAAAATGGGAAAAAAGTGGGGGGAAAATGGGAAAAAAGTGGGGAAAATGGGAAAAAGTGGGGGGAAAACGGGAAAAAATGGGAAAAAAGTGGGGGGAAATGGGAGAAAAGTGGGGGGAAAAGTGGGAAAAAAAGTGGGGGAAAGAAGGGGGAAAACGAGGGGAAAAACTGGGAAAGAAGTGGGGGAAAAAAGGGAAAACCTGGGAAGGGAGTGGGCAGAGTGGGAATTTTGGGAGTTAATTGTTGCTCTTTTCCCGGCAGGTCGGGAGTACAGCTCCTCACGGAGGTACGGCCGCGATTCCCGGAGATCCCGCGGCTCCCGGGGGTGATCCAGCCCCGATCCCTGATCCCAGAGATCCCAAATTTCCTCCAGTCCCAGATCCCAGAGATCCCAAATTTCCTCCAGTCCCAGATCCCAGAGATCCCAAATTTCCTCCAGTCCCAGATCCCAGAGATCCCAAATTTCCTCCAGTCCCAGATCCCAGGGATCCCAAATTTCCTCCAGTCCCAGATCCCAGGGATCCCAAATTTCCTCCAGTCCCAGATCCCAGGGATCCCAAATTTCCTCCAGTCCCAGATCCCAGAGATCCCAAATTTCCTCTAGTCCCAGATCCCAGGGATCCCAAATTTCCTCCAGTCCAGATCCCAGGATCCCAAATTTCCTCCAGTCCCAGATCCAGGGATCCCAAATTTCCTCCAGTCCCAGATCCCAGAGATCCCAAATTTCCTCCAGTCCCAGATCCCAGGGATCCCAAATCTGATCCAATCCTTTTTCCTGATTCTGGCTATCCCAAATTTCCTCCAATCCTGATGCCAGAGATCCCAAATTTTCCCATTTTCCCTGATCCCAACTTTCCTATGTTTCCATTTTCCCAGAAATCCCCAAATTTCCCATTTTCCCAGGGATCCCAATTTTCTCATTTTCCCTGATCCCAGGAATCCCAAATTTCCCATTCCTGTTCTCTCTGATCCCAACTTTCCCGTTTACCCTGATCCCAAATTTCCTGTTTTCCCAGGAATCCCAATTTTCCCATTTTCCCAGATCCCAGAAATCCCAAATTTCCTGTTCCCATTTTCCCTGATCCCAAAGTTCCTGTTTTCCCAAAGTTCCCATTTCCCAGGAATCCCAACTTTTCCATTCCTGTTTTCTCTGATCCCAAATTTCCCATTTACCCTGATCCCAACATTCCCATTTTCCCAGGAATCCCAAATTTCCCATTCCCGTTTTCCCAGGAATCCCAAATTTCCCATTCCTGTTTACCCTGATCCCATATTCCCGTTTTCCCAGGAATCCCCACTTTCCCATTCCGTTTTTCCCAGGAATCCCAAATTTCCCGTTTTCCCAGGAATCCCAAATTTCCAGTTTTCCCAGGAATCCCAAATTTCCGGTTTTCCCAGGAATCCCAAATTTCTGGTTTTCCCAGGATTCCCAAATTTCCCGTTTTCCCAGGAATCCCAAATTTCCCATTTTCCAGGAATCCCACATTTCCCGTTTTTCCCGCAGGCATTCCCCAATTTCCCATTTTCCCAGGAATCCCACATTTCGCAATTTCCCAGGAATCCAATATTTCCTGTTTTCCGGGATTCCCCAATTTCTGGTTTTCCCAGGAATCCCAAATTTCCCGATTTCCCAATTTCCCAGGATTCCCCAATTTCCCGATTTCCCAGGAATCCCAAATTTCCAGGATTCCCCAATTTTCCCGTTTTCCCAGGAATCTTGACTTTCCCGTTTTTTCCGCAGGCATTCCCGGTCCCACTCGCGGAGCCCCACTACCGGCACTGACGGGCGGGGCCCCCCAATAAATCCTTGGAAAAATCCCAACCCCCACCCCTGGAATGGCAGTGCCGGCGGGAAACGGGGCAAAAGCTGGGAAAATCGGGAAAAAAAAACTGGAAAAATTGGGAAAAAAGGGAAAAAAGAAAAAAGAGGGGGGAAATGGGGGAAAAGCTGGAAAATTGTGAAAAAAGCTGGAAACAATGGGAAAAAAGCTGGAAAAAAGAGGGGGAAAGGGGGGAAAAGCCGGAAAAAATGGGGGAAAATGTCAGAAATAAAAGGGAATTTGGAAAAAGGGAGGGGAATAGGGGAAAAGCAGGAAAAATGATGGAAGAAGAGAAAAAAGCTGGAAAAAAGGAGGAAAAATTGGGGGAAAAGGGGGAAAATTTGGGGGAAAAGGAGGAAAAAAGGGTTGGAACTGAGGGGAAAAGTAGGAAAGTTCGGGATAAATCTGGAAATAAAAGGGGGAATGGGGGAAAAGCGGGAAAAATTGGGAAAAAAAAGGCTGAAAAGGGGGGAAAAATGCAAAAAAGGGGAGAAAGGTCTGGAAGAAAAGGGGGGGAAATTGGGAAAAGATCAGAAAAAAGTGGAAAATGTGGGAAAAAAGGCCGGGAAAAGGGGGAAAAAGACAAGAAAAAAAAAGGGGGAGGAAATCAGGGAATAGCAGTGGGGAGATGGGAAAAAAGTTGGGAAAAGGAGGGAAAAGGCAGAAAAAAAAGGACAAAAAGCTGGGGAAAAATGGGGAAAAAAAACATAAATAAAGGTGAAAAACCAGAAAAAAAACGGGGGAAAAGCAGGGAAATAGGAAAAAAAACCAGAAAAAAGAGGGTGAAAAGTGGGAAAAGCCAGAAAAAAAGGGAAAGGCAGGAAAAGGGGGAAGGAGGACAGGAAAAAAGGGGGAAAATTCCAGGAAAAAGGAGAAAAAGTCAGGAAAAAAGGGGAAAATTCCAGGAAAAAGCCAAAAAAAAGGCAGGACAAGGCGGTGGAAAAGCAGGAAAAATGGATTTATTCCTTGGGGGCTGACGCCGGGGAAGGAGAATTCCGGGAATTCCGGGCTCGTCTCAGAGGGAAGGAGAATTCCCGGAATTCTGGGCTCGTTCCAGAGGGAAGGAGAATTCCGGAATTCCGGGCTCGTTCCAGAGGGAAGGAGAATTCCGGGAATTCCGGGCTCAATCCTGAGTGAAGGAGAGTTCTGGGAATTCCGGGCTCATTCCAGAGGGAAGGAGAATTCCAGGACGTCCCCGCAGCGCAGCAGAGCCGCTCCCTGAACTCCCAGCGGGGTCCGCAGAGAATCCACCTGGAAAAAGGGGGAAAATCAGGAAAAAGGGGAAATTCCAGAGAAAATTGGGAAAAATTCCAGAGGAAAAGGGGGAAAAGTGGAAAATTCCAGAGGAAAAGGGGAAAGTCGGGGAAAATGGGGAAATTGCAGAGAAAAAGGGGGAAAGTCAGGAAAATTGGAGAAACTGGGAATAAAGCCAGGAAAAAAGGGGAAAACTGGGAATAAAGCCAGGGAAAAGGGGGAAAAACCAGGAATAAAGCCGGGCAAAGCGGGAATAAAGCCAGAAAAGCGGGAATAAAGCCAGAAAAGCGGGAATAAAGCCGGAAAAGTGGAATAAAGCCGGGCAAAGCAGGAATAAAGCCAGAAAAACGGGGAAAACCGGGAATAAAGCTGGGCAAAGCAGGAATAAAGCCAGAAAAGCGGGAGAAAACCGGGAATAAAGCTGGGCAAAGCGGGAATAAAGCCAGAAAAACGGGGAGGAAACTGGGAATAAAGCCGGGCAAAGCAGGAATAAAGGCAGAAAAGCAGGAATAAAGCCAGAAAAACGGGGGGAAACCAGGAATAAAGGCAGGCAAACCGGGAATAAAGCCAGAAAAGTGGGGAAAACCAGGAATAAAGCCGGAAAAGTGGGAATAAAGCCGGGCAAAGCGGGAATAAAGGCAGAAAAGCGGGAATAAAGCCAGAAAAGGGGAAACCGGGAATAAAGCTGGGCAAAGCGGGAATAAAGCCGGAAAAACGGGGAAAATCGGGAATAAAGCCAGAAAAGTGGGGAAAAAGCCAGAAAAACGGGGGAAACTGGGAATAAAGCCGGGGAAACCGGGAATAAGCCAGAAAAGTGGGAATAAAGCCGGGCAAAGCGGGAATAAAGCCAGAAAAACGGGAAAACCGGGAATAAAGCCGGGCAAAGCGGGAATAAAGCCAGAAAAACGGGGAAAACCGGGAATAAAGGCGGGCAAACGGGAATAAAGGCGGGAAAACCGGGAATAAAGCCGGAAAAGCGGGAGTGACCTGGAAAGCCCCGGACTGGACATCGGCCGCGCCGAAGTCGGCGAGCACCCGGAGCCCGTTCCAGAGGCAGAACCGTGCCCGTTTGCCCCGGGCGCGGCCCAGGAGCCGCAGGAATCGCTCCCGGAGCGCGGCCCGGGAGATCTGGAGCGCGGCGGAGTCCCGGGAATTGTCCCGGTCCCGGGAATTGTCCGGATCCCGGGAGCTGTCCCGGTCCCGGGAATTGGCCCCGTTCCGGGAGTCCCGGGAGAAGCCGCGGCTGCCGGAGCTGTCGGGGCCCCGCGGGAGGCGCAGGATTCCCACGGGAACCGGGATGGGATCGGCCATGGAGCGGCTGCAAGAGGGAAAACCGGGAAAACCGGGAAAAGGGGGAGAGGGGAAGGGGAAAATGAGGAAAAGGGGGAGAAAAAAAAAGGGGGGAAAGACGGGTGAGCGTTCCAAGGGGATCCCGGTCCCGGTCCCGGGTGGGATTCCCGGTCCCGATCCCGATCCCGAGTGGGATTCCCGTTCCCATTCCCGGTCCCGTGTGCGATTCCCGGTCCCGATTCCATTTGGGTCTCCCGGGTGGGATTCCCGGTCCCGTTCCCATTCCCGATCCAGATCCCGAGTGGGATTCCCGGTCCCGATTCCATTTGGGTCTCCCGGGTGGAATTCCCGGTCCCCTTCCCAATTCCCGGTCCCGATCCCGTTCCCCGTCCTGTGTGGGGTTCCCAGATGCAGATCCCGAGTGGGATTCCCGGTCCCGATCCCGTTCCCGTGTGGAATTCCCGGTCCCTTTCCCATTCCCGGTCCCGTGTGGATGGATTCCCGGTCCCGATTCCATCTGGATCTCCCGAGTGGAATTCCCGCTCCCTTTCCTACTCCCGGTCCCGTGTGAGATGCCCGGTCCCGTTCACCGATCAGGGAGGACCGACCCTGGTCAGGAGGCTCCGGGTCCAGGTCCCGGTCCGGTCCCGGTCCCTGGTGGGATTCCCAGTCCCTTTCCCAGTCCCGAGCGGGGTTCCCGGTGCCAGCCCCGTTTTCTGGTCCCGCTCCCGGTGCCACGCACCTCTCCCGATCCGGTCCCGTACCCGAGTGGGACTCTCGGTCCCGGTTCCGGGCCCAGTCGCGAGTGGGTTTCTCTGTCCCAATCCGGATCCTGGTCCCGGTCCCGGTCCCGGTCCCGGTCCCGGTCCCGGTCCCGGTCCGTTCTCCACGCGGGTCCCCGGCCCAGCGCTCGCCGCCGCTCCGCCGATCGCCACCCGCACCCCCGAGACCTCCCCAGCCCCGCTGCCACCGGAGCCCCCCTCACCGCTCTCCCCCTGCTCCCTTCCTCCCGTTTCCCTCTCGGTTTTCCCAAATTCCCCCAAAATTCCCCAAATTCCCCCAAATCCCCAACCCCCTCCGTGCCGAATCTGCCGCTCCTCACCCCGCCGCAGATTCGCCGCCGCAGATTCGCCACGAGCGCGGGGCCGGGCGCGCCGCCTCCTCCTCCCGCCGTCCCCGTCCCTTCCCCGCCACCCCCTCCCTTTTCCCGTTCCCCTCCATCCGCGGCCCTCGGGGATTTTTCCCGGAGCCCCGATCGCGGCGGGATCTCCCCGCGCGGCCGCGGCGAAAGTGCGGCGGCTGCGGCCGTGGCGCGGGGCCGTTGCGGCGGCGGCGGCTCCGCTCGGTGCCGCTGCCGGTGCCGCTGCCGCTGCCGGGGCCTCCCTCGCTGCGGGGCGGCCCCCCAGGCTCCCGGGCGATGCCCCCCGGGCGGCCCTGAAGCACCGAGAGCTCCGCCATGGACGAGGCCGAGCCCGCGGCGGGGGACGCGGCCCCGGCGGCCGCCGAGGCCTCGCCGGGGGGACGGGCGGGGGAGGCCCGGGGCCAAGCGGGTCACGTTCCCCTCGGACGAGGACATCGTGTCCGGGGCTGTGGAGCCCAAGGACCCCTGGAGACACGGTGAGGGGGCGGAGGGGACCGGGAGGGGACAGCGGGGGACGGGGAAAGGCGGCTGCGGGAGAGAGGGAGGGGGGGGGGGCTTGGAAGCGGCCTGGGAACAGCTCCAGAATGGCCTAAAAAAGCCTGAAAAGAGCCCGAGAATAGTCCCGATTTATACCCCAAAAATGGCCTGATAACAGTCCTGGTAATACCCAAAAGCCACCCCAAAACCACTCTGAAACCAGCCCGAATAACATCCCAAAACCAGCCTGAAACCAGCCCGAAAATAGTCCCGAATAATACCCCAAAACCAGCCTGAAACCAGCCCGAATAACATCCCAAAACCAGCCTGAAACAGCCCCAATAATATCCCAAAACCAGCCTGAAACCAGCCTGAAACCAGCCAGAATAATACCCCAAAACCAGCCGGAAACCAGCCTGAAACCAGCCCGAATAACATCCCAAAACCAGACTGAAACCAGCCCGAATAACATCCCAAAACCAGCCTGAAACCAGCCCGAATAACATCCCAAAACCAGCCTGAAACCAGCCTGAAACCAGCCCGAATAATATCCCAAAACCAGCCTGAAACCAGCCTGAAACCAGCCCGAATAACATCCCAAAACCAGCCTGAAACCAGCCTGAATAATACCCCAAAACCAGCCTGAAACCAGCCCGAATAATACCCCAAAACCAGCCTGAAACCAGCTCGAAAATAGTCCCGAATAATACCCCAAAACCAGCCTGAAACCAGCTCGAAAATAGTCCCGAATAATACCCAAAACCAGCCTGAAACCAGCCCGAATAACATCCCAAAACCAGCCTGAAACCAGCCTGAAACCAGCCCGAATAATATCCCAAAACCAGCCTGAAACCAGCCTGAAACCAGCCCGAATAACATCCCAAAACCAGCCTGAAACCAGCCTGAATAATACCCCAAAACCAGCCTGAAACCAGCCCGAATAATACCCCAAAACCAGCCTGAAACCAGCTCGAAAATAGTCCCGAATATACCCCAAAACCAGCCTGAAACCAGCTCGAAAATAGTCCCGAATAATACCCCAAAACCAGCCTGAAACCAGCCCGAATAACATCCCAAAACCAGCCTGAAACCAGCCTGAAACCAGCCCGAATAATATCCCAAAACCAGCCTGAAACCAGCCTGAAACCAGCCTGAATAATACCCCAAAACCAGCCTGAAACCAGCCCGAATAATACCCCAAACCAGCCTGAAACCAGCCTGAAACAGCCCGAATAATACCCCAAAACCAGCCTGAAACCAGCCTGAAACCAGCCCGAATAATACCCCAAAACCAGCCTGAAACCAGCCCGAAAATAGTCCCGAATAATACCCCAAAACCAGCCTGAAACCAGCCCGAATAACATCCCAAAACCAGCCTGAAACCAGCCTGAATAATATCCCAAAACCAGCCTGAAACCAGCCCGAATAATACCCCAAAAGCACCCCAAAACCAGCCTGAAAATAGTGTCCAATAATACCCCAAACCACCACAAAAAACAGCCTGAAAACAGCTGGAAAATAGTCCCGAATAATAACCCAAACCCACCCCAAAACCAGTCTGAAATCAGCCTGAAAATTGTCCCGAATAATACCCCAAAAGCACCCCAAAAAACCTGAAACCAGCCTGAATAATACCCCAAAAAACAGCCTGAAACCAGCCCGAATAATACCCCAAAAGCACCCCAAAAACCCTGAAACCAGCCTGAATAATACCCCAAAAGCACCCAAAAAACCCTGAAACCTACCCCAATAATACCCCAAAAGCACCCAAAAAAAACCCTGAAACCAGCCTGAATAATACCCCAAAATCCCCCCAAATCACCCCAAAAACCAGCCTAAAAACAGCCCCCAAATCTCCCCAAATCACCCCAAGAACTGCTCTGAAAACCACCCCAAAATTCCACAAATCACCCCGAAACCAGCCTGAAAACCCCGGAAACCAGCCCCCAAACCAGCCCTAAAATCCCCCAAAACCAGCCCAAAAATGCCCCAAAATGGTTCAAAAACTCGGTGCAAATCAGCCCAAAAAATGCCTAAAAATGCCCCAAAAATACCCCAAAAAGTCCCGAAATTGCCCTAAAAATTCCCCGAAAATGCCCTAAAAATACCTCAAAAATTCCCTAAAAATGCCCCCAAAATACCCCAAAAAAGCCCTAAAAATATCCCAAAAATGCCCTAAACCCAGGAATTTCAGGATCTAGACAGGAATTTTTTGGGATCCTGAGAGGATTTGTTAGGATCCAGAGAGGATTTTTGGATCCAAACTGTAGTTTTTTGTTTCCAAACGGGATTTTTGGGATCCAAACTGGAATTTTTAGGATGCAAACTGGAATTTTTAGGATCCAAACAGGAATTTTGGGGATCTAGAGAGGATTTTTGGGATCCTGAGAGGATTTTTAGGATCCAGAGAGGATTTTTGGGA
>NW_027100172.1:29275-69659 GCF_031753505.1 Anomalospiza imberbis
GCTAAAAATCCTCTCAGGATCCCAAAATTCCTGTTTGGAAAGCACAAATTCCGGTGGGATCCCAAAAATTCCTGTTGGGATCCCAAAAATTGCTCTCAGGATCCCAAAAATCCTCTCTAGATCCTAAAATCCTCTCAGGATCCCAAAAATCCTCTCTAGATCCTAAAAATCCTCTCAGGATCCCAAAAATCCTCTCTAGATCCTAAAAATCCTCTCAGGATCCCAAAAATCCTGTCTAGATCCCCAAAATTCCTGTTTGGATCCTAAAAATTCCAGTTTGGATCCCAAAAATCCCGTTTGGAAACAAAAAACTACGGTTTGGATCCCAAAAATCCCGGTTTGGATCCCAAAAATTCTCTCAGGATCCCAAAATTCCTGGTTGGAAACCAAAAATCCCGGTTTGGATCCCAAAAATTCCGGTTTGGATCCTAAAATTCTGGTTTGGATCCCAAAAATTCCCATCTGGATCCAAAAATTACGGTTTGGGTCCCAAAAAATCCTCTCGGGATCCTAAAAATCCTCTCAGGATCCCACAAATCCTGTCTAGATCCCCAAAATTCCTGTTTGGATCCTAAAAATTCCAGTTTGGATCCCAAAAATCCCGTTTGGAAACAAAAAACTACGGTTTGGATCCCAAAAATCCTCTCTGGAACCTAAAAATCCTCTCAGGATCCCAAAATTCCTGTCTAGATCCTGAAATTCCTGGGTTTAGGGCATTTTTGGGATATTTTAGGGCATTTTTGGGATATTTTGGGGGCATTTTTGGGGCATTTTTAGGGCATTTTTGGGGAATTTTTAGGGCATTTTCGGGGAATTTTTAGGGCAATTTCGGGGAATTTTTGGGGTATTTTTGGGGCATTTTTAGGGGATTTTTGGAGCATTTTTGGGCTGATTTGCACCGAGTTTTTGAACCATTTTGGGGCATTTTTGGGCTGGTTTTGGGGGATTTTAGGGCTGGTTTGGGGGCTGGTTTCCGGGGGTTTTCAGGCTGGTTTCGGGGTGATTTGTGGAATTTTGGGGTGGTTTTCAGAGCAGTTCTTGGGGTGATTTGGGGAGATTTGGGGGCTGTTTTTAGGCTGGTTTTTGGGGTGATTTGGGGGGATTTTGGGGTATTATTCAGGCTGGTTTCAGGGTTTTTTTGGGGTGCTTTTGGGGTATTATTGGGGTAGGTTTCAGGTTTTTTGGGGTGCTTTTGGGGTATTATTCAGGCTGGTTTCAGGGTTTTTTGGGGTGCTTTTGGGGTATTATTCGGGCTGGTTTCAGGCTGTTTTTTGGGGTATTATTCAGGCTGGTTTCAGGGTTTTTTGGGGTGCTTTTGGGGTATTATTCAGGCTGGTTTCAGGGTTTTTTGGGGTGCTTTTGGGGTATTATTCGGGACAATTTTCAGGCTGATTTCAGACTGGTTTTGGGGTGGGTTTGGGTTATTATTCGGGACTATTTTCCAGCTGTTTTCAGGCTGTTTTTTGTGGTGGTTTGGGGTATTATTCGACACTATTTTCAGGCTGGTTTTGGGGTGCTTTTGGGGTATTATTCGGGCTGGTTTCAGGCTGGTTTTGGGATATTATTCAGGCTGGTTTCAGGCTGGTTTTGGGATGTTATTCGGGCTGGTTTCAGGATGGTTTTGGGGTATTATTCGGGACTATTTTCGGGCTGGTTTCAGGCTGGTTTCAGGGTATTATTCGGGCTGGTTTCAGGCTGGTTTTGGGATGTTATTCGGGCTGGTTTCAGGCTGGTTTCAGGCTGGTTTTGGGATGTTATTCGGGCTGGTTTCAGGCTGGTTTTGGGGTATTATTCGGGCTGGTTTCAGGCTGGTTTTGGGATGTTATTCGGACTGGTTTCAGGCTGGTTTTGGGGTGGCTTTTGGGTAGTACCAGGACTGTTATCAGGCCATTTTTGGGGTATAAATCGGGACTATTCTCGGGCTCTTTTCAGGCTTTTTTGGGCCATTCTGGAGCTGTTCCCAGGCCGCTTCCAAGCCCCCCCCCCCCCCTCTCTCCCGCAGCCGCCTTTCCCCGTCCCCCGATTTCTCCTCCCGGTCCCCTCCGCCCCCTCACCGTGTCTCCAGGGGTCCTTGGGCTCCACAGCCCCGGACACGATGTCCTCGTCCGAGGGGAACGTGACCCGCTTGGCCCCGGGCCTCCCCCGCCCGTCCCCCGGCGAGGCCTCGGCGGCCGCCGGGGCCGCGTCCCCCGCCGCGGGCTCGGCCTCGTCCATGGCGGAGCTCTCGGTGCTTCAGGGCCGCCCGGGGGGCATCGCCCGGGAGCCTGGGGGGCCGCCCCGCAGCGAGGGAGGCCCCGGCAGCGGCAGCGGCACCGGCAGCGGCACCGAGCGGAGCCGCCGCCGCCGCAACGGCCCCGCGCCACGGCCGCAGCCGCCGCACTTTCGCCGCGGCCGCGCGGGGAGATCCCGCCGCGATCGGGGCTCCGGGAAAAATCCCCGAGGGCCGCGGATGGAGGGGAACGGGAAAAGGGAGGGGGTGGCGGGGAAGGGACGGGGACGGCGGGAGGAGGAGGCGGCGCGCCCGGCCCCGCGCTCGTGGCGAATCTGCGGCGGCGAATCTGCGGCGGGGTGAGGAGCGGCAGATTCGGCACGGAGGGGGTTGGGGGATTTGGGGGAATTTGGGGAATTTTGGGGGAATTTGGGAAAACCGAGAGGGAAACGGGAGGAAGGGAGCAGGGGGAGAGCGGTGAGGGGGCTCCGGTGGCAGCGGGGCTGGGGAGGTCTCGGGGGTGCGGGTGGCGAATCGGCGGAGCGGCGGCGAGCGCTGGGCCGGGGACCCGCGTGGAGAACGGACCGGGACCGGGACCGGGACCGGGACCAGGATCCGGATTGGGACAGAGAAACCCACTCGCGACTGGGACCGGAACCGGGACCGAGAGTCCCACTCGGGTACGGGACCGGGATCGGGAGAGGTGCGTGGCACCGGGAGCGGGACCAGAAACGGGGCTGGCACCGGGAACCCCGCTCGGGACTGGGAAAGGGACTGGGAATCCCACCAGGGACCGGGACCGGACCGGGACCTGGACCCGGAGCCTCCTGACCAGGGTCGGTCCTCCCTGATCGGTGAACGGGACCGGGCATCTCACACGGGACCGGGAGTAGGAAAGGGAGCGGGAATTCCACCGGGGACCGGGAATTCCACTCGGGAGATCCAAATGGAATCGGGACCGGGAATCCATCCACACGGGACCGGGAATGGGAAAGGGACCGGGAATTCCACACGGGAACGGGATCGGGACCGGGAATCCCACTCGGTATCTGCATCTGGGAACCCCACACAGGACGGGGAACGGGATCGGGACCGGGAATTGGGAAGGGGACCGGGAATTCCACCCGGGAGACCCAAATGGAATCGGGACCGGGAATGGGAACGGGAATCCCACTCGGGATCTGGATCGGGAATGGGAACAGGACCGGGAATCCCACCCGGGAGACCCAAATGGAATCGGGACCGGGAATCGCACACGGGACCGGGAATGGGAACGGGAATCCCACTCGGGATCGGGATCGGGACCGGGAATCCCACCCGGGACCGGGACCGGGATCCCCTTGGAACGCTCACCCGTCTTTTCCCCCATTTTTTTCTCCCCCTTTTCCTCATTTTCCCCTTCCCCTCTCCCCCTTTTCCCGGTTTTCCCGGTTTTCCCCCTTGCAGCCGCTCCATGGCCGATCCCATCCCGGTTCCCGTGGGAATCCTGCGCCTCCCGCGGGGCCCCGACAGCTCCGGCAGCCGCGGCTTCTCCCGGGACTCCCGGAACGGGGCCAATTCCCGGGACCGGGACAGCTCCCGGGATCCGGACAATTCCCGGGACCGGGACAATTCCCGGGACTCCGCCGCGCTCCAGATCTCCCGGGCCGCGCTCCGGGAGCGATTCCTGCGGCTCCTGGGCCGCGCCCGGGGCAAACGGGCGCGGTTCTGCCTCTGGAACGGGCTCCGGGTGCTCGCCGACTTCGGCGCGGCCGATGTCCAGTCCGGGGCTTTCCAGGTCACTCCCGCTTTTCCGGCTTTATTCCCGGTTTTCTGCCTTTATTCCCGGTTTGCCCGCCTTTATTCCCGGTTTTCCCCGTTTTTCTGGCTTTATTCCCGCTTTGCCCGGCTTTATTCCCGGTTTTCCCCGTTTTTCTGGCTTTATTCCCGCTTTGCCCGGCTTTATTCCCAGTTTCCCCCCCGTTTTTCTGGCTTTTTCCCCACTTTTCTGGCTTTATTCCCGATTTTCCCCGTTTTTCCGGCTTTATTCCCGCTTTGCCCAGCTTTATTCCCGGTTTTCCCCTTTTCTGGCTTTATTCCCGCTTTTCTGCCTTTATTCCCGCTTTGCCCGGCTTTATTCCCACTTTTCCGGCTTTATTCCCGGTTTTCCCCCACTTTTCTGGCTTTATTCCCGGTTTGCCTGCCTTTATTCCCGGTTTTCTCCCGTTTTTCTGGCTTTATTCCCGCTTTTCTGCCTTTATTCCCGCTTTGCCCAGCTTTATTCCCGGTTTTCCCCCGTTTTTCTGGCTTTATTCCCGCTTTGCCCGGCTTTATTCCCACTTTTCCGGCTTTATTCCCGGTTTCCCCGGCTTTATTCCCAGTTTCCCACCGTTTTTTCTGGCTTTTTCCCCACTTTTCTGGCTTTATTCCCGGTTTTCCCCGTTTTTTCCGGCTTTATTCCCGCTTTGCCCGGCTTTATTCCCACTTTTCCGGCTTTATTCCCGGTTTTCCCCACTTTTCTGGCTTTATTCCCGGTTTGCCTGCCTTTATTCCTGGTTTTCCCCCCGTTTTTCTGGCTTTATTCCCGTTTTTCTGGCTTTATTCCCGCTTTGCCCAGCTTTATTCCCGGTTTTCCTCCCGTTTTTCTGGCTTTATTCCCGCTTTTCTGCCTTTATTCCCGCTTTGCCCAGCTTTATTCCCGGTTTTCCCCGTTTTTCCGGCTTTATTCCCAGTTTCTCCAATTTTCCTGACTTTCCCCCTTTTTCTCTGCAATTTCCCCATTTTCCCCGACTTTCCCCTTTTCCTCTGGAATTTTCCCACTTTTCCCCCTTTTCCTCTGGAATTTTTCCCAATTTTCTCTGGAATTTCCCCCTTTTTCCTGATTTTCCCCCTTTTTCCAGGTGGATTCTCTGCGGACCCCGCTGGGAGTTCAGGGAGCAGCTCTGCTGCGCTGCGGGGACGTCCTGGAATTCTCCTTCCCTCTGGACTGAGCCCGGAATTCCCAGAACTCTCCTTCACTCAGGATTGAGCCCGGAATTCCCGGAATTCTCCTTCCCTCTGGAACGAGCCCGGAATTCCCGGAATTCTCCTTCCCTCTGGAATGAACCCGGAATTCCGGGAATTCTCCTTCCCTCTGGAACGAGCCCGGAATTCCCAGAATTGTCCTTCACTCGGGATTGAGCCGGGAATTCCCGGAATTCTCCTTCCCTCTGGAATGAGCCCGGAATTCCCAGAATTCTCCTTCACTCGGGATTGAGCCGGGAATTCCCGGAATTCTCCTTCCCTCTGGGACAAGCCCGGAATTCTCCTTCCCTCTGGAACGAGCCAGGAATTCCCGGAATTCTCCTTCCCTCAGGAATGAGCCCGGAATTCCCGGAATTCTCCTTCCCTCTGGAACGAGCCGGGAATTCCCGGAATTCTCCTTCCCTCTGGAACGAGCCGGGAATTCCCGGAATTCTCCTTCCCTCTGGACTGAGCCCGGAATTCTCCTTCCCTCTGGAACGAGCCGGGAATTCACGGAATTCTCCTTCCCCGGCGTCAGCCCCCAGGGAATAAATCCATTTTTCCTGCTTTTCCACCGCCTTGTCCTGCCTTTTTTTTGGCTTTTTCCTGGAATTTCCCCCCTTTTTTCCTGACTTTTTCTCCTTTTTCCTGGAATTTTCCCCCTTTTTTCCTGACTTTTTCTCCTTTTTCCTGGAATTTTCCCCCTTTTTTCCTGACTTTTTCTCCTTTTTCCTGGAATTTTCCCCCTTTTTTCCTGACTTTTTCTCCTTTCTCCTGGAATTTCCCCCTTTTTTCCTGTCCTCCTTCCCCCTTTTCCTGCCTTTCCCTTTTTTTCTGGCTTTTCCCACTTTTCACCCTCTTTTTTCTGGTTTTTTTTTCCTATTTCCCTGCTTTTCCCCCGTTTTTTTTCTGGTTTTTCACCTTTATTTATGTTTTTTTCCCCATTTTTCCCCAGCTTTTTGTCCTTTTTTTTCTGCCTTTTCCCTCCTTTTTCCCAACTTTTTTCCCATCTCCCCACTGCTATTCCCTGATTTCCTCCCCCTTTTTTTTTTCTTGTCTTTCTCCCCCTTTTCCGGCCTTTTTTCCCACATTTTCCACTTTTTTCTGATCTTTTCCCAATTTTTCCCCCTTTTCTTCCAGACCTTTCTCCCCTTTTTTGCATTTTTCCCCCGTTTTTCAGCCTTTTTTTCCCAATTTTTCCCGCTTTTCCCCCATTCCCCCTTTTATTTCCAGATTTATCCCGAACTTTCCTGCTTTTCCCCTCAGTTCCACCCCTTTTTTCCTCCTTTTCCCCTAATTTTTCCTCCTTTTCCCCCAAATTTTCCTCCTTTCCCCCCAATTTTTCCTCCTTTTTTCCAGATTTTTTCTCTTCTTCCATCATTTTTCCTGCTTTTCCCCTATTCCCCTCCCTTTTTCCAAATTCCCTTTTTTTTCTGACATTTTCCCCATTTTTTTCCGGGTTTTCCCCCATTTCCCCCCTCTTTTTTTCCTGTCTTTTTTCCCTTTTTTCCCCAATTTTTCCAGTTTTTTTTCCCGATTTTCCCAGCTTTTGCCCCGTTTCCCGCCGGCACTGCCAATTCCAGGGGTGGGGGTTGGGATTTTTCCAAGGATTTATTGGGGGGCCCCGCCCGTCAGTGCCGGTAGTGGGGGCTCCGCGAGTGGGACCGGGAATGCCTGCGGAAAAAACGGGAAAGTCGGGATTCCTGGGAAAACAGGAAATTGGGGAATCCTGGGAAATTGGGGATTCCTGGGAAATCGGGAAACGTGGGATTCCTGGGAAATCAGGAAATTGGGGAATCCTGGGAAATCGAGAAATTTGGGATTCCTGGGAAAACGGGAAATTTGGGATTCCTGGGAAAATGGGAAATTTGGGATTCCTGGGAAATCGGGAAAGTTGGGAATCCTGGGAAATTGGGAAATTTGGGATTCCTGAGAAAATTGGAAATTTGGGATTCCTGGGAAAATGGGAAAGTTGGGATCAGGGTAAATGGGAAATTTGGGATCAGAGAAAACAGGAATGGAAAAGTTGGGATTCCTGGGAAATGGGAACTTTGGGAAAACAGGAACTTTGGGATCAGGGAAAATGGGAACAGGAAATTTGGGATTTCTGGGATCTGGGAAAATGGGAAAATTGGGATTCCTGGGAAAACAGGAAATTTGGGATCAGGGTAAACGGGAAAGTTGGGATCAGAGAGAACAGGAATGGGAAATTTGGGATTCCTGGGATCAGGGAAAATGGGAAATTTGGGATCTCTGGCATCAGGGATTGGAGGAAATTTGGGATTGCCAGAATCAGGAAAAAGGATTGGATCAGATTTGGGATCCCTGGGATCTGGGACTGGAGGAAATTTGGGATCTCTGGGATCTGGGACTGGAGGAAATTCGGGATCCCTGGGATCTGGGACTGGAGGAAATTTGGGATCTCTGGGATCTGGGACTGGAGGAAATTTGGGATCTCTGGGATCTGGGACTGGAGGAAATTTGGGATCCCTGGGATCTGGGACTAGAGGAAATTTGGGATCTCTGGGATCTGGGACTGGAGGAAATTTGGGATCTCTGGGATCTGGGACTGGAGGAAATTTGGGATCCCTGGGATCTGGGACTGGAGGAAATTTGGGATCCCTGGGATCTGGGACTGGAGGAAATTTGGGATCCCTGGGATCTGGGACTGGAGGAAATTTGGGATCTCTGGGATCTGGGACTGGAGGAAATTTGGGATCCCTGGGATCTGGGACTGGAGGAAATTTGGGATCTCTGGGATCAGGGATCGGGGCTGGATCACCCCCGGGAGCCGCGGGATCTCCGGGAATCGCGGCCGTACCTCCGTGAGGAGCTGTACTCCCGACCTGCCGGGAAAAGAGCAACAATTAACTCCCAAAATTCCCACTCTGCCCACTTCCTTACCAGGTTTTCCCTTTTTTCCCCCACTTCTTTCCCAGTTTTTCCCCTCGTTTTCCCCCTTCTTTCCCCCCCACTTTTTTTCCCAATTTCCCCCCACTTTTTTCCCATTTTTTTCGCGTTTTCCCCCCACTTTTCCCCATTTTCCCCACTTTTTTCCCATTTTCCCCCCACTTTTCCCCATTTTCCCCACTTTTTTCCCCTTTTCCCCCCACTTTTTTCCCATCTTTTCCCCCATTTTTCCCCCATTTTCCCCACTTTTTTCCCATTTTCCCCACTTTTTTCCCACTTTTCCCCATTTTTCCCCCACTTTTTTCCCATTTTCCCCACTTTTTTTCCCTTTTTTCCCCCACTTTTTTCCCTTTTTTCCCCCCACTTTTTTCCCTTTTTTCCCCCCACTTTTTTCCCATCTTTTCCCCTCCACTTTTTTCCCATCTTTTCCCCCATTTTCCCCACTTTTTTCCTTTTTTTTCCTCCATTTTCCCACCCCAAAATCCCACAGCTCGGCCTCCCTCAAAATCCCATTTTTTCCCCATTTTTCCAGCCCCAAATCCCATTTTTTTCCCATTTCCCCAGCATTTTTCCAGCCCCAAATCCGTCCCCTCTGCCTCCCCCACCCCCTGGAAAAGCAGGAACGGCTCCTGGATTTTTGGGAATTTCCCAGGAATTTCCCAGAATTTTGGGAAGGGACCCCACAGACCCTTGGAAAAGCAGGAGCAGCTCCCGGAATTTTGGGAATTCCTTGGGAATTCCTTGGGGATGGACCCCACAGAGCCCTGGGAAAGCGGAAAAGGCTCCCGGATTTTTGGGAATTTCCCGGGAATTTCCCAGAATTTTGGGAAGGGACCCCGCAGACTCCTGGGAAAGTGAGACCAGCTCCGGGATTTTTGGGAATTTGCCGGGAATCGCCCGGAATTTTGGGAAGGGAGACCCTGCAGAGCCCTGGGGAAGGTTGGGAATGTTGGGAATGTTGGGAATTTCGGGGGAATTTCGGGGATCCCGGACCGTGGCGCGGGGAGGGGCTGCGGCTCTGGCGGCTGTACTGGCGCTCCCACTCCTCCCGCTCCTTCTCCCGCCGCTCCCGCTCCCTGGAAAAGCGGGAAAAGAGCGGAAAAAACGGGATCAGGGAGCGGGGAAAAATGGGAAAACAGCCGGAAAAAACGGGATCAGGGACCGGGAAAATGGGAAAACAAGTGGAAAAATGGGATCAGGGAGCGGGATGAACAGGAAAAATGGGATCAGGGACTGGGAAAATGGGAAAAAACAGGATCAGGGACTGGGAAAATGGGAAAACAGCTGGAAAAATGGGATCAGGGACCGGGAAAAATGGGAAAAATGGGATCAGGGACTGGGAAATGGGAAAACAGCTGGAAAAATGGGATCAGGGATTGGGAAAATCACATCAGGGTGGGAAAATTGGGATCAGGGATTGGGAAAATCGGGATCAGGGATTGGGAAAATCACATCAGGGTGGGAAATTTGGATCAGGGATTGGGAAAATCGGGAAAATTGGGATCAGGGATTGGGAAAATTGGGATCAGGGATGGGAAAATCGGGATCAGGGATTGGGAAATCGGGATAAAGGCTGGGAAATTGGGATCAGGGCTGGGAACTCGGGGTCAGGGATTGGGAAAATCGGGATCAGGGCTGGGAACTCGGGATCAGGGACGGGAAATGGGGATCAGGGCTGGGAACTCGGGATCAGGGCTGGGAACTCGGGATCAGGGATTGGGAAAATCGGGATCAGGGCTGGGAACTCGGGATCAGGGACGGGAAATGGGGATCAGGGCTGGGAACTCGGGATCGGGGCTGGGAACTCGGGCCTGTCGGGAATTACTTCATGCGGATCTTGCGGGCCATGGCGCGCAGCTCGTCCTCGCGCTCCTGCCGGGGGAGATCGTCAGAGCCCGGCCCGGCTTCATCCCAGTTCCCAACCCCATCCCAGTTCCAGACTGGTTCCATCCCAGTTCCCAATCCCATCCCAGTTCCCAACCCCATCCCAGTTCCCAACCCCATCCCAGTTCCCAACCCCATCCCAGTTCCAGACAATCCCATCCCAGTTCCAGACAACCCCATCCCAGTTCCCAATCCCATCCCAGTTCCAGACAACCCCATCCCAGTTCCCAACCCCATCCCAGTTCCCAATCCCATCCCAGTTCCCAATCCCATCCCAGTTCCCAATCCCATCCCAGTTCCCAATCCCATCCCAGTTCCCAACCCCATTCCAGTTCCAGACAACCCCATCCCAGTTCCCAATCCCATCCCAGTTCCAGACAATCCCATCCCAGTTCCCAATCCAATCCCAGTTCCAGACAATCCCATCCCAGTTCCAGACAACCCCATCCCAGTTCCAGACAATCCCATCCCAGTTCCCAATCCCATCCCAGTTCCCAACCCCATCCCAGTTCCAGACAATCCCATCCCAGTTCCCAACCCCATCCCAGTTCCCAATCCCATCCCAGTTCCAGATTGGTTCCATCCCAGTTCCCAACCCCATCCCAGTTCCCAACCCCATCCCAGTTCCCAATCCCATCCCAGTTCCAGATTGGTTCCATCCCAGTTCCCAACCCCATCCCAGTTCCCAACCCCATCCCAGTTCCCAATCCCATCCCAGTTCCAGACTGGTTTTATCCCAGTTCCAAACTGGTTTTATCCCAGTTCCCAATCCCATCCCAGGTCCCAATCCCATCCCAGGTCCCAACCCCATCCCACTTCCAGACTGGTTTTATCCCAGTTCCAAACTGGTTTTATCCCAGTTCCCAATCCCATCCCAGTTCCCGACCCCATCCCAGTTCCCAATCCCATCCCAGTTCCCAACCCCATCCCAGTTCCCAACCCCATCCCAGTTCCCAACCCCATCCCACTTCCAGACTGGTTTTATCCCAGTTCCAGACTGGTTTTATCCCAGTTCCAGACTGGTTTTATCCCAGTTTAGTCCTGGTTTTATCCCAATCCCATCCCAGTTCAATCCTGGTTTTATCCCAATTTAGTCCTCGTTTTATCCCATTTAAATCCCAATTCTATCCCAACTGGGTCCTGGTTTTATCCCAATCCCATCCCAGTTCCAGACTGGTTTTATCCCAGTTTAGTCCTGGTTTTATCCCAGTTCCATCCTCGTTTTATCTCAATTCCATCCCAATTCAATCCCATTTTTATCTCATTTTCCTCCCAAATAAATCCCATTTCCTCCTGTTTTTCTCCAATTTTCATCCCATTTTCCCCCTATTTTTCCCCATTTTCCCATTTTTTCCCATTTTCCTCCCGTTTTTCCCCCATTTTTCCTCATTTTCCCATTTTTCTCCCATTTTCATCCCATTTTCCCCCCATTTTTCCCCATTTTCCCATTTTTCTCCCATTTTCATCCCATTTTCCCCCTATTTTTCCCCATTTTCCCCATTTTTCCCATTTTCCTCCCGTTTTTCCCCCCATTTTTCCCCATTTTCCCATTTTTTCCCATTTTCCTCCCGTTTTTTCCCCCATTTTTCCCCATTTTCCCATTTTTCTCCCATTTTCATCCCGTTTTCCCCCCATTTTTCCCCATTTTCCCATTTTTCTCCCATTTTCATCCCGTTTTTTTCCCCATTTTCCCATTTTTCTCCCATTTTCCTCCCATTTTTTCCCCCGTTTTCCCACCTGTCTCTCATGCTCCTGCTGCAGCATCTTCTCCTGTGCCGCCTTCTTGTCGGCCTTGACTGGGAATGGAGCGGGAATTTGGGAATTTGGGGCAATTCCGGGGGATTCAGGAGAATTCTGGGGGGTTTTGGGGGAATTCCAGGGAATTCTGGGCGATTTTTTGGGAATTCTGAGTAATTCCAGGGGATTTTGGGGAATTCTGGGGGATTTCAGGGGGAATTCCAGAGGATTCTAGGGAATTCTGGGGGATTTTTGGGAATTCTGGGGTATTTTTGGGGGAATTCTGGGGGAATTCTGGGGAATTCCAGGGGATTTTGGGGGGGTCCCAAGGGGATTTTGGGGGAATCTCAGGAGATTTGGAGGGATTT
Source organism: Anomalospiza imberbis (assembly GCF_031753505.1). NCBI lineage: Eukaryota > Metazoa > Chordata > Aves > Passeriformes > Viduidae > Anomalospiza > Anomalospiza imberbis. The sequence continues at coordinate 41,366 of NW_027100172.1, forward strand.
AGGAATCCCAGGGGGATTTGGGGGAAGTTTTAGGGATTTTGAGGCTTGCAGAGGAATTTTGGGTGGATTTGTGGGGGATTTGGGGGATTTTGGGATCTCAGCTGGATTTTGGGACAATTTTTGGGGATTTGGGGAATCCCAGAGAAATTTCGGGTGGATTTGGGTGGGATTTTGGGGGAATTTTTGGGGATTTGGGTGGGATTTTGGAGGGGTTTTTGGGATCTCAGATGGATTTTTGGGGAATTTTTATGAATTTAAGAAATTCTAGAGGAACTTTGGGTGGGTTTGGAGGGATTTGGGCAGGATTTTGGGATCTCAGTTGGATTTTGGGGCAATTTTTGAGGATTTGGGAAATCCTGGAGGAATTTTTGGGTGGATTTGGGTGGGATTTGGGGGATTTTTGGGATCTCAGTTGGATTTTGGGGCAATTTTGGGGGATTTGGGTGGGATTTTGGGAGATTCAGGTGATCCTGACTGGATTTTGGGGCAGATTCAGAGGAATCTGGGTGGGATTTTGGGGAATTTTAGGGAATTTTGGGAATTCTGGGAATGCTCACACTGCCTGTTGAGCGCCTTCTGCATCCTGAGCCGGAGCTTCTCCTGCGGGGTCAGTTTGGGCTGCAAAAATTTGGGAATTTGGGTCAGGAAAAGGGGCCAGGATCGGGGTCAGGACCCCCCAAAAAAAACCCCGGAGCCTTTTCCCACCAATCCCGACCCCATCCCGGGAATTTGGGAAGGGAATGGGGGAGGGGAAGCTGGGGAAAACGGGAAAAAAGGAGGAAAAAACGGGAACATCTGGGAAAAAAACCAGAAAAATCTGAGAAAAAATCAGAAAAATCTGGGAAAATCTAAGAAAAATTAAGAAAATCTAGGAAAATCCAAGAAAATATGGGGAAAATCGGGGACAAACAGGAGAATTGTGGAGAATATGGGGAAAATCTGGGAAAATCTGTGGGAAATCTGGGAAAATCCAAAATAATATGGGGAAAAATCTAAGAAAAAATAGGAAAATCTGGGAAAAACCAAGAAAATCTGTGGGAAATCTGGGAAAATCCAGAAAAATATGGAGAAAAACCAGGAAAATCCAGGAAAATATGGGGAAAAAACCAAGAAAATCTGGGAAAATCTGGGAAAAACCAGGAAAACCTGGGAAAATCCAGGAAAATCAGAGAAAATATGAGGAAATCCAGGAAAATCTGGGGAAAATCTGGGAAAATCCAGGAAAATATGGGAAAAATCCAAGAAAATCTGGGAAAAAAACAGGAAAACCTGGGGAAATCAAAAAAAATCTGAGAAAATATGAGGAAATCTGGGGAAAAACTGGGAAAATCCAGGAAAATCTGGGAAAAATCCAGGAAAATCTGGGGAAAAACCAAGAAAATCCAGGAAAACCTGGGAAAATCCAGGATAATATGGGGAAAAACCAGGAAAATCTGGGAAAAAAACGGGGTAAATCCAGGAAAATCTGGGAAAACTTGGGAAAATCCAGGAAAAGGGGCCCCCCAGAGCTGATTTTTCCCCCAGATCCCCCAAAATCCCAGGAAAATTCCCCCTCCCCGGTGATCCCGAGGGATCTCTGGGATTCCCCAACCCCTGTGGGATTCCCGGGATCCCTGTGGGATTCCCTGATCCCTGTGGGATTCCAAATCCCTGCGGGATTCCCCGATGCCTGTGGGATCCCCCGTCCCTGTCGGATTCCCTGGATCCCTGCGGGATTCCCTGGATCCCTGTGAATTCCCCGATCCCTGTGGAATTCCCTGATCCTTGTGGGATTCCCTGATCCCTGCGGGATTCCCTGGATCCCTGTGGGATTCCCTGGATCCCCATAGGATTCCAAATCCCCGCGGGATTCCCTGGATCCCTGTGGGATTCCAAATGCCTGTGGGATTCCCTGATCCCCGCGGGATTCCCTGGATCCCTGTGGGATTCCAAATGCCTGTGGGATTCCCTGATCCCTGCGGGATTCCCTGATCCCTGTGGGATTCCAAATCCCCGCGGGATTCCCTGGATCCCTGTGAGATTCCAAATGCCTGTGGGATTCCCTGATCTCCGCGGGATTCCCTGGATCCCCGTGGGATTCTCCAATCCCTGCGGGATTCCCTGGATCACCGCAGGATTCCCCGATCCCTGTGGGATTCCTGGATCCCCGCGGGATTCCCTGATCCCTGTGGGATTCCCCGATCCCCATGGGATTCCCTGGATCCCCGTGGGATTGCAAATCCCTGTGGGATTCCCCGATCCCTGCGGGATCCCCCGGTCCCTGCGGGATCCCCCGGATCCGTGATCCCAAAGCTCGGCAGGAATTCCGTTAGAAACAAGGGGAAGTTCCAATTCTTACTGACTTTGGCAGCTCCGGAATCTTTACCAGCCGCAGCGTCGGCCCTGCGGGGGAAGCACAGCACTGGGCAAACTGGGCAAACTGGGCGGGAAACTGGGGAAAACTGGAGGGAAGTTGGGAAATTGGGGGGGAAAACTGGGAATCTGGGGGGAAAATTAGGGGGGAAATTGGGGGGAAATTGGGGAAAACTGGGGGGAAAACTGAGAATTTGGGGGAAAAACTAGGGAAATTGGGGGAAGATCGGTGGAAATCGGGGAAATTGGAGGAAAATTGGGAAACTTGGGGGGGAATTGGAGGAAAATTGGGAAATTTAGGGGGGAAATTGGGGAAAAACTGAGGGAAATTAGGAAGTGGGGGGAAATTGGACCTCAGAGGGATTTTGGGGGGATTTGAGGGGAAATTTTAGGGATTTGCGGGGGATCTGGGGGAGATTTTGGGGAGATTCTGGGTAATTTTGGGAGTTCCCAGATGGATTTTGGGGAGATTCTAGGGGCTCCCAGAGGGATTTTGGGGAGATTCTGGGGGATTTGGGGGTTCCCAGATGGATTTGGGGAGATTCTGGGGGATTTGGTGGCTCCCAGAGGGATTTGGGACCTCCCAATGGGATTTTGGGGAGATTCTGGGGGATTTGGGGGCTCCCAGAGGGATTTTAGGGAGATTCTGAGGGATTTGGGGGTTCCCAGAGGGATTTTAGGGAGATTCTGAGGGATTTGGGAGCTCCCAGATGGATTTTGGGGAGATTCTGGGTGATTCTGGGGGCTCCCCGAGGGATTTTGAGGATATTCTGAGGGATTTGGGGGTTCCCAGAGGGATTTTGAGGAGATTCTGGGAGCTCCCGAATGGATTGAGGAATTTTTTTTTTATTTTTCCCGAATTCCTGCGTTTTCCACTCACTTTTTCAGCTTCTCTCCGACGGCGGGCGAGGCCGGGGGGCGGGGCGGGGCCTTTTCCCGGGCTGCGGGCGGGGTTTGGGACCGGGATCGGGATCGGGACCGGGACCGGGACCGGGAGCGGGACGGGCTCCGGGAGTCGCTGCGGCTGCTCCGGCTCTGGCTGCTCCAGCGGCGCCAGGAGCGCGCCGAGCGCCGGGAGCGGCTCCTGCGGGGCGGGAAGGGGTGGAAATGCCGTGAAAATGGGAACATCAATCCCGTGGGAAACGGGAAAATCAATCCCGTGAAAATGGGAAAATCCCACAGGAAACAGCAGTGAACTGGTCACTAACTGGTGTGAACTGGTCCCAAACTGTCCCAGACTGTCCCAAAGTGACCCGAACCGGCCCCGGACTGTTCCAAAGTGACCCGAAGCGGTCCCAGACTGTCCCAAAGTGACCCAAACCGGCCCCAAACTGTCCCAAAGTGACCCAAACTGGTCCCAAAGTGACCCGAACCGGCCCCGGACTGTCCCAAACTGTCCCAGACTGTCCCAAAGTGACCCGAAGCGGTCCCAGACTCTCCCAAAGTGACCCAAACTGGTCCCAAAGTGACCCGAACTGGCCCCGGACTGTCCCAAAGTGACCCGAACCGGCCCCAGACTGTCCTAGAGTGACCCGAACCGGCCCCAGACTGTCCCAAAGTGACCCGAACCGGCCCCAGACTGTCCTAGAGTGACCCGAACTGGCCCCAGACTGTCCCAAAGTGACCTGAACCGGCCCCGGACTGTTCCAAAGAGACTTGAAGCGGCCCCAGACTGTCCCAAAGTGACCCAAACTGGTCCAAAGTGACCCGAAGCGGTCCCAGACTGTCCCAAAGTGACCCAAACCGGTCCCATAGTGTCCCAAAGTGACCCAAACCGGCCCCAGACTGTCCCAAAGTGACCTGAACTGGCCCCAAACTGGTCCCAAAGTGACCTGAACCGGTCCCAGACTGACCCAAAGTGACCCGAACCGGCCCCAGACTGTCCCAAAGTGACCCAAACTGGTCCCAAAGTGACCCAAACTGGTCCCAAAGTGACCCGAACCGGTGCCAGACTGTCCCAAAGTGACCCAGAGTGACCCGAACCGGCCCCGGACTGTCCCAAACTGTCCCAGACTGTGCCAAAGTGACCCGAACAGGCCCCGGACTGTCCCAAACTGTCCCAGACTGTGCCAAAGTGACCCGAAGCGGCCCCAGACTGTCCCAAAGTGACCCAAACTGGTCCCAAAGTGACCCAAACTGTCCCGAACCGGCCCCGGACTGTCCCAAAGTGACCCGAAGCGGCCCCAGACTGTCCCAAAGTGACCCAAACTGGTCCCAAAGTGACCCGAAGCAGCCCCAGACTGTGCCAAAGTGACCCGAACAGGCCCCGGACTGTCCCAAACTGTCCCAGACTGTTCCAAAGAGACTTGAAGCGGCCCCAGACTGTCCCAAAGTGACCCAAACTGGTCCCAAAGTGACCCAAACTGTCCCGAACCGGCCCCGGACTGTCCCAAAGTGACCCAAACTGGTCCCAAAGTGACCCGAAGCAGCCCCAGACTGTGCCAAAGTGACCCGAACAGGCCCCGGACTGTCCCAAACTGTCCCAGACTGTGCCAAAGTGACCCGAACAGGCCCCGGACTGTCCCAAACTGTCCCAGACTGTCCCAAAGTGACCCGAAGCGGTCCCAGACGGGTGTCCCCGAGCACCGACCTGGAGCGGCGGCGGTGGCGGTGGCCGCGTTCCGGGGAGCGGGAGCGGCGCCGGCTGTCCCGGGACCAGCGGCGGGAGCGGCTCCGGGAGCGGCTCCGGGAGCGGCTGCGGCTCCGGGAGCGGCTGCGGGAGCCGCGGCGGCGGCCCCGGAAAAGGCCCCGGGAGCGGCGGAAGGCCGGGCGGGAGCCGCGGGAGCCCGAGCTGCACGAGGAGGAGGAGGAGGAGCGCGAGGACGAGGACGAGGAGGAGGAGGAGGAAGAGCGGCGCCTGGAAAAGGGAGAAGGGGTGAGAAACGGGGGGAACGGGGGAAAATGGGGGGGAAAAGGGAGGGAAATGGGGAAAAGGGGGGGAAACTGGGAGAAAAGGGGGGGGAAACTGGGAGAAAAGGGGGGGAAATGGGGAGAAAAGGAGAGAAAAGGGGGGAAATGGGGAGAAAAGGAGGAAAAGAGAGGAAATGGGAGGGAAAATGAGGGGAAAAGGGAGGAAAAAGGGAGGGAAAAGGGAGAAAAATAAAGAAAAAAGGAAAAAAGAGGGGAAAAAGTGGGGGGGAAGGGGAAAAAAGGGAAGAAAAAGGGAAAAAGGGAGAAAAAAAGGGAAAAAGAAAGAAAAAAGGGAAAAAGGAGGTAAAAAAAGGGGGAAAACGAAGAGAAAAGGGGAAAAGGGGGGAAAAGAGAAAAAAGGAGAAAAAGAGGGGAAAAGGAAAATGAGAAAAAGATGGAAAAAAAGGGAGAAAAAGAGAAAAGGAGGAAAAAAGAAAAGAAAAAATGGGCTAAAAGGGGGAAAAAGAGGGAAAAGGAGGAAAAGAAGAATAAAAAAGAGGAGAAAAGGGGGAGAATGAGGACAGAGAGGGGGAAAAGGGCCGGGACATGAAAAGAAGGAGAAGAAAAGGGGAGAATGAGGGCAGAGAAGGGGAAAAGGGCTGGGACAAGAAGAAAAGGAAAGGAAAAAAAAGGAGAGTGAGGGCAGAGATGGGAAAATGGCCAGGGCACAAAAAAAAAGGGGGGGAAAGGGGAAGAATGCGGGCAGAAAGGGGAAAGGGCCATGAAAGGAAAAAGAAGAAAGGAAAAAGAGAACGGCGTCAGAGAGGGGAGAGGGCCGGGAGAGGAAAAAGAAGAAAGGAAAAAGAGAACGGTGGAAGAGAGGGGAGAGGGCCAGGAGAGGAAAAAGAAGGAAAAAGAGGAGAACGGCGGCAGAGAGGGGAGAGGCTGGGACAGGAAAAAGAGGAAAGGAAAAAGAGAACGGTGGCAAAGAGGGGAGAGGGCCAGGACAGGAAAAAGAAGAAAGGAAAAAGAGGAGAACGGCGGCAGAGGGGGGAAAGGGCCAGGAGAGGAAAAAGAAGAAAGGAAAAAGAGAATGGTGGAAGAGAGGGGAGAGGCTGGGACAGGAAAAAGAAGAAAGGAAAACGAGAACGGTGGAAGAGAGGGGAAAGGGCCAGGAGAGGAAAAAGAAGAAAGGAAAAAGAGGAGAACGGTGGCAGAAATGGGAGAGGGCTGGGAGAGGAAAAAGAAGAAAGGAAAAAGAGGAGAACGGCGGCAGAGAGGGGAGAGGCTGGGAGAGGAAAAAGAAGAAAGGAAAAAGAGCAGAGCGGCGGCAGAGAGGGGAGAGGGCCGGGAGAGGAAAAAGAAGAAAGGAAAAAGAGGAGAATGGCGGCAGAGAGGGGAGAGGGCCGGGAGAGGAAAAAGAAGAAAGGAAAACGAGAATGGTGGCAGAAATGGGAGAGGGCTGGAAGAGGAAAAAGAAGAAAGGAAAAAGAGGAGAATGGCGGCAGAGAGGGGAGAGGGCCGGGAGAGGAAAAAGAAGAAAGGAAAACGAGAATGGTGGCAGAAATGGGAGAGGGCTGGAAGAGGAAAAAGAAGAAAGGAAAAAGAGGAGAACGGTGGCAGAGAGGAGAAAGGGCTGGGAAAGGAAAAAGAAGAAAGGAAAACGAGAATGGTGGCAGAAATGGGAGAGGGCTGGAAGAGGAAAAAGAAGAAAGGAAAAAGAGGAGAACGGTGGAAGAGAGGGGAAAGGGCTGGGAAAGGAAAAAGAAGAAAGGAAAACGAGAATGGTGGCAGAAATGGGAGAGGGCTGGAAGAGGAAAAAGAAGAAAGGAAAAAGAGGAGAACGGTGGAAGAGAGGGGAAAGGGCTGGGAAAGGAAAAAGAAGAAAGGAAAACGAGAATGGTGGCAGAAATGGGAGAGGGCTGGAAGAGGAAAAAGAAGAAAGGAAAAAGAGGAGAACGGTGGAAGAGAGGGGAAAGGGCTGGGAGAGGAAAAAGAAGAAAGGAAAAAGAGCAGAACGGCGGCAGAGAGGGGAAAGGGCCAGGAGAGGAAAAAGAAGGAAAAAGAGAACGGTGGCAGAGAGGGGAAAGGGCCGGGACAGGAAAAAGAAGAAAGGAAAAAGAGAACGGTGGCAGAGAGGGGAGAGGGCCGGGAGAGGAAAAAGAAGAAAGGAAAAAGAGAACGGTGGCAGAGAGGGGAGAGGGCCGGGGCACGCACCGGGACGAGGCTCGGTGAGCCGGCGCCGAGGCCCCGGGCGGCGCCGGGCGCTGCCGCTCCCGGGAGCCGCGGCGGCTCCTGCCCGAGCCGGGGAGGCCGGGCCCGCCCGGCGGCTCCTCGTCGCTGCCGCCGAAGCTGGTGATGAAGGTGATCTTCTCCTCGTGGCCCAGCGACGGCGTCCGGGACCGGGAGTGCGACTCCGAGCTGGACTCCGAGGGGGAGCTGCCGGGGGAGGCGGTACCGGGAATGGCAACCCCGCTCCGGGAATGCCGGCGGCGCTAACCGGGGGTGGTACCGGGGCGGTACCGGGCAATGGTAGCAGGGGTGGTACCGGGGGTGGTACCGGGGGTGGTACCGGGGCGGTACCAGGGGTGGTACCGGGGGTGGTACCAGGGAATGGTACCAGGGAATGGTACCGGGGAATGGTACCGGGGAATGGTACCAGGGAATGGTACCGGGGAATGGTACCGGGGAATGGTACCGGGGAATGGTACCGGGGAATGGTACCAGGGAATGGTACCGGGGAATGGTACCAGGGAATGGTACCAGGGAATGGTACCGGGGAATGGTACCAGGGAATGGTACCGGGGAATGGTACCGGGGAAGGTACCGGGGAATGGTACCGGGGAATGGTACCGGGGAATGGTACCAGGGAATGGTACCGGGGAATGGTACCGGGGAATGGTACCGGGGAATGGTACCGGGGAATGGTACCAGGGAATGGTACCGGGGAATGGTACCAGGGAATGGTACCAGGGAATGGTACCGGGGAATGGTACCAGGGAATGGTACCGGGGAATGGTACCGGGGAATGGTACCGGGGAATGGTACCGGGGAATGGTACCGGGGGTGGTACCGGGCAATGGTACCGGGGGTGGTACCGGGAGTGGTACCAGGGGTGGTACCGGGGGTGGTACCGGGGCAGTACCGGGGAATGGTACCAGGGAATGGTACCAGGGGTGGTACCGGGGAATGGTACCAGGGAATGGTGCCGGCGGTGGTACCGGGGATGGTACCGGGGAATGATACCGGGGGTGGTACCAGGGAATGGTACCAGGGAATGGTACCAGGGAATGGTACCGTGGAATGGTACCGTGGAATGGTACCAGGGAATGGTACCGGGGGTGGTACCAGGGAATGGTACCGGGGAATGGTACCGGGGGTGGTACCGGGGAATGGTGCCGGGGGTGGTACCGGGGAATGGTACCGGGGAATGGTACCGGGGAATGGTACCAGGGAATGGTACCGGGGAATGGTACCGGGGAATGGTACTGGGGGTGGTACCAGGGAATGGTACCGGGGGGCGGTACCGGGGAATGGTACCGGGGAATGGTACCGGGGAATGGTACCGGGGGCGGTACCGTGGAATGGTACCAGGGAATGGTACCGGGCAATGGTACCGGGGATGGTACCGGGGGCGGTACCGAGGGCAGCACCGGGGGCGTTACCGTTTGTAGGGGTCGTAGGTGGGGCTGTCCCGGCGGGCGTAGCTGTGGGGGGGAAAGAAATGTGGGTTTGGGGTGAGAAAGGGGGCATCTGGGGGGGATCTGGGGGGATTTGGAGGGAAATGAGGGGAACCGGGAACGAAAATTTGGGATTTTGGGGGGGGGAAATGGGATTTGGGGGGAAATTAGGGGGATTTTGGGGGTGAAAAGGGGGGGTTTGGGGGAATTAGGGGGATTTGGGGGGAGAATGGTGGGGTTGGGGAGGATTTGGGGGGGAAATGGGGGATTTGGGGGAAATTGGGGGGATGTGGGGGGAATAAGGGGGATTTGAGGGGGAGGGAATGTGGGGTTTTGGGGGAATTGGGAGGAAACTGGGGTTTTTGGGGGGATTTGGGGGAAAAATGGGGTTTTGGGGGTGAAAAGGTGGGGTTTGGGGGGATTGGGAGGATTTGGGGGAAATTGTGGGGATTTGGGAAGGGAAATTTGGAAATCGGGGGGATTTGGGAATGAGAATTTGGGATTCAGGGGAAAACTGGTGGGATTCAGAGTAAAAACAGGATTCGGGAATGAAAAACGGGGATTTGGGAATGGAAAATTGGGATTTGGGTGGGAGAATGGTGGGATTTGGGAGAAAAATGGAATTCAAAATAAAAACATCGACTAGGCGGGGGGAGATGTTGGGATTTGGGATGAAAATGTTGGGATTTGAGGGAAATGTTGGGAAAAACGTTGGGATTGGGGGTGACAACGCTGGGAATCTCACCTGGGGGGGCTGATTTTACGGCCTTTCAGCCGCTTCTCCCGGAATTCCCGGCGCTGCCGGCGGGAGCGGCGGCCCTGGGGAAGGATTGAAGGTCGGGAAGGGATTTTCGGGGATTTTTCCAAGGGGAAATTCCCGTTTTTCCCGGGTTTTATCTGGGTTTTTCCCTCACCGAGTACATGGCCTTCTCCTCCTCCAGGGCCTTGGCGTTTTTGATGGCTTCGGCCTCTTCCTTGTCCTTCCTCAGCATCCTTTTTCCAGGGAAAAAAAAAACGGGATCAGGGCGGGGGTTTGGGGAGATCCCAGATTCTGAGGAAAAGGGGGAGCCCTGAGCTGGAATTTCAGGGAAAAACGGGATTTTTCATGGCAGAATCTCAGGGAAAGGGGAAAGTCTGGAAAAAAGGGGAGAAATTTCAGGAAAGCTAGGGAGATCTGAGGCAGAGTTCCAAGGAAAAATGGGATTTCCAGGAACCCCAAGGGAAAATGGGATTTCCAGGACAAAATCCTAAGGGAAAATGGGATTTCGAGGAGAAAATTCCAAGCGAAAATGGGATTTCAAGGTGAAAATCCCAAGGAAAAGTGGGTTTCCCAAGACAATATCCCAAGGAAAAATGGGATTCCCAAGCTAAAATCCCAAGGAAAAATGGGATTCACCAATCAAAATCCCAAGGAAAAATGGGATTTCTAGGAGAGAATACCAAGGAAAAACGGGATTCACATGTCAAAATCCCAAGAAAAATGGGATTCCCAAGCCAAAATCCCAAGGAAAAACAGGATTCCTGAGCCAAAATCCCGAGGAAAAGCAGGAGCCCTCCCCGGGGTGGCGCTGGGGCGGGATCCCGGCTTTTCCCGAGGTTTTTCCGGGCCGTACCTGACGAAATCCCCCTCGGCCATGCCGTAGGTGGTGGCCTGCTTGTTCAGGTCGGCCACTTGCTCCTGGTTCAGCTCGTCCACGTCCACCTCCACGTCTGGAAAAACGCCCGGGAAATCCTGGAATTGCGCCCGGGAGCGACGCCCGAATCCCGCGCGAAACCCTCGGCCCCGTTACCGATGTCCGGGATCACTTCGTCCTCGTCCGTGTTGGAGTCGTCCTCGGAGTCGTCCTCGTCCCCGGCTCGCTTCTCCAGGGAGCTCTCCAGCTCCTCCACCGTGCTGTCCTCGTAGGTGTAGCCTATGGAAGCCTTCTTCTCCGCCAGCCTGGGGAGGTTTGGGACACAAATCCCTCCAGCCCGGCGCTCTTCCCCTCGCGGAGATCCCCGCGGGAAGACCCCGGAGAGGCCGGCCCGGGGATTGCCCCGGAGGGGAAACGGGAATCGTGAGGGGAAATGGGAATCCGGAGGGGCAATGGGAATTGTGAGGTGAAATTTGGACAAATCACTCCAGCCCGGCGCTTTTCCCTTAGCGGAGATCCCCGCGGGAAGACCCCGGAGAGGCCGGCCCGGGGATTCCCCCGGAGGAGAAACGGGAATCGTGAGGGGAAATGGGAATCCGGAGGGGCAATGGGAATTGTGAGGTGAAATTTGGACAAATCACTCCAGGCCGGCGCTTTTCCCTTAGCGGAGATCCCCGCGGGAAGACCCCGGAGAGGCCGGCCCGGGGATTGCCCCGGAGGGGAAACGGGAATCGTGAGGGGAAATGGGAATCCGGAGGGGCAATGGGAATTGTGAGGGGAAATGGGAATCCTGAGGGGGAATTGTGAGGGGAAATGGGAATCCTGAGGGGAAATGGGAATCCTGAGGGGCAATGGGAATTGTGAGGTGAAATTTGAACAAATCCCTCCAGCCCGGGGCTTTTCCCCGCGGGAAGACCCCGAAGAGCACGGCCCGGGTATTCCCTCGGAGGGGAAACGGGAATTGTGAGGGGAAATGGGAATTGTGAGAGGAAATGGGAATTCTGAGGGGGAATTGTGAGGGGAAATGGGAATTCTGAGGGGGAATTGTGAGGGGAAATGGGAATCGTGAGAGGAAATGGGAATTCTGAGGGGAAATGGGAATCCTGAGGGGCAATGGGAATTGTGAGGTGAAATTTGGACAAATCCCTCCAGCCCGGCGCTTTTCCCCTCGAGGAGATCCCCGCGGGAAGACCCCGGAGAGGCCGGCCCGGGGATTGCCCCGGAGGGGAAACGGGAATCGTGAGGGGAAATGGGAATCCGGAGGGGCAATGGGAATTGTGAGGTGAAATTTGAACAAATCCCTCCAGCCCGGCTCTTTTCCCTTAGCGGAGATCCCCGCGGGAAGACCCCGGAGAGGCCGGCCCGGGGATTGCCCCGGAGGGGAAACGGGAATCGTGAGGGGAAATGGGAATCCGGAGGGGCAATGGGAATTCTGAGGTGAAATTTGGACAAATCATTCCAGCCCGGCGCTTTTCCCTTAGCGGAGATCCCCGCGGGAAGACCCCGGAGAGGCCGGCCCGGGGATTCCCCCGGAGGGGAAACGGGAATCGTGAGGGGAAATGGGAATCCTGAGGGGGAATTGTGAGGGGAAATGGGAATTGTGAGGGGAAATGGGAATCCTGAGGGGGAATGGGAATTCTGAGGGGGAATTGTGAGGGGAAATGGGAATTCTGAGGTGACATTTGGACAAATCCCTCCAGCCCGGCGCTTTTCCCTTAGCGGAGATCCCCGCGGGAAGACCCCGGAGAGGCCGGCCCGGAGATTGCCCCGGAGGGGAAACGGGAATTGTGAGGGGAAATGGGAATTCTGAGGGGGAATTGTGAGGGGAAATGGGAATCGTGAGAGGAAATGGGAATTCTGAGGGGAAATGGGAATCCTGAGGGGCAATGGGAATTGTGAGGTGAAATTTGGACAAATCCCTCCAGCCCGGCGCTTTTCCCCTCGAGGAGATCCCCGCGGGAAGACCCCGGAGAGGCCGGCCCGGGGATTGCCCCGGAGGGGAAACGGGAATCGTGAGGGGAAATGGGAATCCGGAGGGGCAATGGGAATTGTGAGGTGAAATTTGGACAAATCCCTCCAGCCCGGGGCTTTTCCCCGCGGGAAGACCCCGGAGAGGTCGGCCCAGGGATTCCCCCGGAGGGGAAACGGGAATTGTGAGGGGAAATGGGAATCTTGAGGGGGAATTGTGAGAGAAATGGGAATTGTGAGGGGAAACGGGAATTCTGAGGGGGAATTGTGAGGGGAAATGGGAATTGTGAGGGGAAATGGGAATCTTGAGGGGGAATTGTGAGGGGAAACGGGAATTGTGAGGGGAAATGGGAATTCAGAGGGAAAATGGGAGGCCTGAGCTGGAATTCTGAGGGAAAATAGGAGATTTGAGCAAGAATTCTGATGGAAAATGGGAATTCTGAGGGAAAATAGGAAATCTGAGCTGGAATTCTGAGGGAAAACAGGAATCCCAAGCCAAAATCCCCCAGGCAAAATCAGAAGCCCTTCCCAGGATGGTTTTGAGAGAGATTCCAGCAAAGGAGTGAGGGGGAAAACTGGGATTGGGAAGGTTGTCCCAGAATTAGGATCATTCCCAAGGGTGTGGGGGTGCATTCCCGATGTTTTCCCAGACGGAATTCCCAGGATTTCCAACTTTTTTCCCCTCACTTTTTCTTCTCATCCTCGTTGGGTTTCTGGAGGCCCCCGTAGAGCTCGTCGATGTAGATCTGGTACAGGCACTGCTCCTCCGAGACTGGGATTGGGAATTTTGGGTTCAAATCATTCCCTAAATCCCTCGGGAACCACCCCCAGGGGATCCGGAGGGGCCGTAATTCCCAAAAAAAAAAACCAGGGAAAAAGGGACTCACTGCCAGCGAAGTCGTTCTGCACCAGGCCCCGGTACCGCTCGTAGTTGCATTTGCGTTCGTCTGACTCCTGTTCCGGTGAGCTGGAAAATCGGGAATTCTGAGGGGATTTTGGGATCAAACTGGGAATTTCAGGGATAAGAGGTGGATCTTAGGGAAAAAAAAGAGAATTTTGTGCTAAAAAAAGCTGGGTTTGGGGGGAAAAAAGGTGGATTATGAGGGCCTCCCCCTCATAATTGCATTTGTGCTCATCTGACTCCTGTTAGGGTGAGCTGGAAAAACGGGAATTCTGAGGGGATTTTGGGATCAAAATGGGGATTTTGGGGGTTAAAGGTGGATTTTAGGAATCAAATAAAGACTTTGTGCTAAAAAAATTTGGATTTGGGAGAAAAAAAGGTGGATTATGAGGCTCTCTTCCCTCATAGTTGCATTTGCCCTTGTCTCATTCCTGATCAGCTGGAAAAACAGGAATTCTGAGGGGATTTTGGGATCAAAAATGGGGATTTTGGGGGTTAAAGGTGGATTTTAAGAATCAAAGACTTTGCACAAAAAAAACCCTGGATTTGGGGTAAAAAATGTGGATTTTTAGGGATCTTCCCACTTGCGGTTACATTCACGCTTGTCTGATTCCTGCTCTGGCTACCTTGAAAAACAGAAATTCTGAGGAGATTTTGGGAACAAATCAGGGATTTTGGGGTTCAAAGGGAGATTTTATGGATGCAATGTGGATTTTACGGGTTCAAAGGGGGATTTTGAGCATCCAAAGAGGGATCTTTTGCTAAAAAAAAAAAAGGGATTTTATGTTTCCAAAGGGGGATTTTGGAGCTCAAACACAGATTTTTACAGATCCAACGTGGATTTTTGGGATCAAAACAAGGAGCTTTGGGATCAAAGATGGATTTTGGGGATCCAAAGATGAATTTGATGGATCCAAAGTGGAATTTCAGGAGATTTTCCGAAATCAAATGCAGATTTTGGGGTCAAAACACAGATTTAGGACCCTCCTACCCAGTCCTGGTGGGATCCCGGCCCTGAAACCATTGGGAATTCCTGGGGAATTTTTGGGGGAATCTCATGGGAATTTTTTTGGGAATTTCATGGGAATTTTTGAATTTTTTTGGGACTCTTACGTGGGGCTGAGCAGGGCCGGGGTGTACATGGGGATGAAATCCAGGTGAGCGCGGACGTCGAACCTGTCGATCATGTTGTTGGTGTCCCCCTGCCAGGGCATCCTGCCGGGAAAAACCGAGCCGTGGGAATGGGAAAAATCCCGGAATTCCCGCCCGGAATGGTCAGAATTCCCCCCTTTCCTTCAGCAAAAAAAAAAAAAAAGGGTTTTTGGTTCCCCCAGAAAAGCTGAATTTTCTTTGGGTTGATGGAGTAAAAACAGGTCAAATTTTATTTTCGGGGAAAACTGGGATTTATCCAGCCCTGGGGGTGATTCCAAGGTGGGGATCCCATGGGATTTTCTCCCTGGAATGAGCAGAATTCCCCCCTTTCCACCAGAAAAAAAATGGGAGCGATAACTCCAATAAAACCGGAATTCTCCCCAGATTTGCCTAAAACTGCCCCAATTCCAACCCCTGGAAAATCCTGGATTTCTGCAGCCCTGCGGGGCGATCCAAGGAATATTCCAGAGATAATTCCATGGAATTTATCCCTGGAACGAGCAGAATTCCTGCGGCAAAACCGGGAACAGCGGCTCCAAATCCTCCCGGATTTGCCCAAAACCGCCCAAATTCCAACCCCTGGAAAATCCCGGATTTCTCCATCCCCGGGGGGTGATCCCAGGAATATTCCAGGGATAATTCCATGGAATTTATCCCTGGAACGAGCAGAATTCCTTCTGCAAAAACGGGATCAGCGGCTCCAAATCCTCCCGGATTTGCCCAAAACCGCCCAGATTTCAATCCCGGATTTCTGCGTGCCCGGGGGGGGCGATGCCAGGAACATTCCGGAGACAATCCCAGGGAATTCCAGGCGGGAATTCCCGGCCCACGCTCACATGTTGACGGGGCTCTCGGCTGCCAGGGCCACGGCGGAGTCCAGGTGCACCTTGCAGGCCCGGCCGTGCACCTGCAGGAACTGCGCCGGGTCCTTTTTCTGGGAAAAACGGGAAAAAGGGGAAAATCCCGGCATTAGGAACGGCGGGAAAGGTGGGAATTGGGCGGGGATTCCCGGGAAAACAGGGGACACGGGAAGGGCTGGAATGGAGGGGAACGGGAGATCTACTGCCAGGAAGAATGGGAATGTCGGCTCCAAACTGGGAATGTCGGCACCAAACTGGGAATGTCGGCTCCAAACTGGGAATGTCGGCTCCAAACTGGGAATGTCGGCCTCCAAACTGGGAATGTCGGCTCCAAACTGGGAATGTCGGCACCAAACTGGGAATGTCGGCACCAAACTGGGAATGTCGGCTCCAAACTGGGAATGTCGGCACCAAACTGGGAATGTCGGCACCAAACTGGGAATGTCGGCCCCAGACTGGGAATGTCGGCCCCAGACTGGGAATGTCGCCTCCAAACTGGGAATGTCGGCCCCAAACTGGGAATGTCGGCTCCAAACTGGGAATGTCGGCTCCAAACTGGGAATGTTGGCTCCAAACTGGGAATGTCGGCCCCAGACTGGGAATGTCGGCTCCAAACTGGGAATGTCGGCTCCAAACTGGGAATGTCGGCCCCAGACTGGGAATGTCGGCCCCAAACTGGGAATGTCGGCCCCAAACGGGGAATGCCGGCCCCAGACTGGGAATGTCGGCCCCAGACTGGGAATGTCAGCCCCAGACTGGGAATGTCGGCCCCAGACTGGGAATGTCGGCTCCAAACTGGGAATGTCGGCCCCAAACTGGGAATGTCGGCCCCAAACTGGGAATGTCGGCACCAAACTGGGAATGTCGGCCCCAAACTGGTTCAGGACCCCAGATTGGTTCTGGGTCCCCCCAGACTAGAACAGGAAGCCCCAAACTGGTTTGAACTGGCACAAACTGGTTCTGGCACCCCCCAAACTGGTTCTGGGTCCCCCCAAACTGGTTTGAACTGGCCCAAACTGGATCTGGCACCCCCCAAACTGGTTCTGGGTCCCCCCAAACTGGTGTGAACTGGCCCAAACTGGTGTGAACTGGCCCAAACTGGTGTGAACTGGCCCGAGCTGGTTCTGGGTCCCCCTCAAACTGGTGTGAACTGGCCCAAACTGGTGTGAACTGGCCCGAGCTGGTTCTGGGTCCCCCTGAACTGGTGTGAACTGGCCCAAACTGGTGTGAACTGGCCCGAGCTGGTTCTGGGTGCCCCTCAAACTGGTGTGAACTGGCCCAAACTGGCCCAAACTGGATCTGGCACCCCCCAAACTGGTTCTGGGTCCCCCCAAACTGGTGTGAACTGGCCCAAACTGGTGTGAACTGGCCCAAACTGGTTCTGGGTCCCCCCAAACTGGTGTGAACTGGCCCGAACTGGTGTGAACTGGCCCAAACTGGTTCTGGGTCCCCCCAAACTGGTTCTGGGTCCTCCTGAACTGGTGTGAACTGGCCCGAACTGGTTTCAACTGCCCCAAACTGGTTCAGGGTCCCCCCAAACTGGTGTGAACTGGCCCAAACTGGTGTGAACTGGCCCAAACTGGTTCTGGGTCCCCCCAAACTGGTGTGAACTGGCCCAAACTGGTTCTGGGTCCCCCCAAAGCGGTTGAGGATCCCCCAAACTGGTTCTGGCACCCCCCAATCTGGTTCTGGAAGCCCCCATACTGGTGCGAACTGGCCCAAACTGGTTCCGGGTCCCCCCAAATTGGTTCTGGGTCCTCCTGAACTGGTGTGAACTGGCCCAAACTGGTGTGAACTGGCCCAAACTGGTGTGAACTGGCCCAAACTGGTTCTGGGTCCCCCCAAACTGGTGTAAACTGGCCCGAACTGGTGTGAACTGGCCCGAGCCGGCTCCACTCACGATTTTCTCGTAGTACTCGCGGCGCCGCTCGGCGCGTTTCTTGTAGTCCACCATCATCCCCCGCAGCTTGCGCTCGTGCTTCCGCGCCTCGTGCCACATCCCGGCGCCTTCCGGAACCTTCCGGGACTGCCGGAACCTTCCGGGACTGCCGGAACCTTCCGGAACCTTCCGGGGCAAGGTGGGGGATGGAGAAGGGAGGGAGGGGGAGGAGCAGGAGGGGCCTGGGGGGAGCAGAGGAGTCAGGGATGGGGGAAGGGCTGGAATTGGGGGAATTAATGGGGAATTGGGGGTGATTAATGGGGAAATGGGGGAATTAATGGGGAATTGGGGGTGATTAATGGGGAATTGGGGGTGATTAATGGGGAATTGGGGGATATTAATGGGGAATTGGGGTGATTAATGGGGAATTGGGGGAATTAATGGGGAGTTGGGGGGAATTAATGGGGAATTGGGGGAATTAATGGGGAATTGGGGGAATTAATGGGGATTGGGGGTGATTAATGGGGAATTGGGGGTGATTAATGGGGAATTGGGGGTGATTAATGGGGAATTGGGGGTGATTAATGGGGAATTGAGGGGTAATTAATGGGGAATTGGGGGAATTAATGGGGAATTAATGGGGATTGGGGGTGATTAATGGGGAAATGGGGGTAATTAATGGGGAATTGGGGGAATTAATGGGGAATTGGGGGAATTAATGGGGATTGGGGGGAAGTAATGGGGAATTGAGGGGTAATTAATGGGGGTATGGGGGGAATTAATGGGGATTGGGGGAATTAATGGGGATTGGGGGAATTAATGGGGAATTGGGGGAATTAATGGGGATTGGGGGTAATTAATGGGGATTGGGGGTAATTAATGGGGAATTGGGGGGAATTAATGGGGAATTGGGGGAATTAATGGGGAATTGGGGGTGATTAATGGGGGATTGGGGGAATTAATGGGGATTGGGGGTGATTAATGGGGAATTGGGGGTGATTAATGGGGAATTGGGGGTGATTAATGGGGAATTGGGGGTGATTAATGGGGATTGGGGGGAAGTAATGGGGAATTGGGGGAATTAATGGGGAATTGGGGGTGATTAATGGGGATTGGGGGGAATTAATGGGGAATTAATGGGGAATTGGGGGGAATTAATGGGGAATTGGGGGAATTAATGGGGAATTGGGGGAATTGATGGGGAATTGGGGGGAATTAATGGGGATTGGGGGTGATTAATGGGGAATTGGGGGTAATTAATGGGGAATTGGGGGAATTAATGGGGAATTGGGGGTGATTAATGGGGAATTGGGGGAATTAATGGGGAATTGGGGGTGATTAATGGGGAATTGGGGGAATTAATGGGGAATTGGGGGTGATTAATGGGGAATTGGGGGTGATTAATGGGGGATTGGGGGTGATTAATGGGGGATTGGGGGTGATTAATGGGGGATTGGGGGTGATTAATGGGGGATTGGGGGAATTAATGGGGATTGGGGGTGATTAATGGGGAATTGGGGGAATTAATGGGGAATTGGGGGTGATTAATGGGGGTTTGGGGGTAATTAATGGGGGATTGGGGGTAATTAATGGGGAATTGGGGGAATTAATGGGGAATTGGGGGAATTAATGGGGAATTGGGGGAATTGATGGGGAATTGGGGGAATTAATGGGGATTGGGGGTGATTAATGGGGATTGGGGGTGATTAATGGGGAATTGGGGGAATTAATGGGGAATTGGGGGAATTAATGGGGAATTGGGGGAATTGATGGGGAATTGGGGGTGATTAATGGGGATTGGGGGGAATTAATGGGGATTGGGGGTAATTAATGGGGAATTGGGGGAATTAATGGGGAATTGGGGGAATTAATGGGGAATTGGGGGAATTGATGGGGAATTGGGGGTGATTAATGGGGATTGGGGGGAATTAATGGGGATTGGGGGTGATTAATGGGGAATTGGGGGTAATTAATGGGGAATTGGGGGAATTGATGGGGAATTGGGGGTGATTAATGGGGATTGGGGGGAATTAATGGGGAATTGGGGGAATTAATGGGGAATTGGGGGGTAATTAATGGGGAATTGAGGGGTAATTAATAGGGAATTAATGGTTATTTAATGGGGAATTAAGGGGGGAATTAAGGGGGAATTGGGGGTAATTAATGGGGAATTAGGGCGGAATTAATGGGGAATTGAGGGGTAATTAATGGGGAAATTGGGGGAATCAATGGGGAAATTGGGGGGTAATTAATGGGGAATTTGGGGTTAATTAATGGGGAATTGGGGGTTAATTAAGGGGGAATTAGGGGGGAATTAACGGGGAATTAAGGCGAAATTAAAGGGGAGATTGGGGGTTAATTAAGGGGGGAAATGGAGGGTAATTAAGGGGGAGATGGGGGAATTAAGGGGGAGATTGGGGTTTGATTTGGCAGGAATTGGGGGTTAATTAATGGGGGGAATTGGGGATTAATTAAAGGGGAATTGGGGATAAAATATGGGAATTAAGGGGGGAAATTGGGAATAAAGGAGAGAAAATTTGGAATAAAAATGGAAAATTGAGAATAAAAATTGGAAAAAAAGGGGAAAAAATTGGGAATAAAGGGAGAAATTGGAATTAAAGGGGAGAAATGGGGAATTAATGAGGAAATTGGAATGAAAAGGGAATTAAAGGGGAGAAATTGGAATTAAGGGGGAGAAAATGGAATTAAGGGGGGAAAAGGGGAATTAAAAATGGGAATAAAGGAGAAAACGAGGAGAAGAAAAAAGGGAATCAAAGAAGGAACAAAAGGAGGCGATTGGGAATAAAGGGGGAGATTGGAAATTGGGAATTAAAGGGAGAAATTGGGAATTAAAGGGGGAAATTGGGAATTAAAATGGGAATTAAAGGGGGAAATTGGGAATTAAAGGGGGAAATTGGGAATTAAAAAGGCGAAAATTGGGAATTAAAGGGGGAAATGGAAATTAAGAGAGGGAAATTGGAAATAAAGGGGAAATGGGAATTAAAACGGGAATTAAAGGGGGAAATTGGGAATTAAAGGGGGAAATTGGGGAATTAAAGGGGGAAATTGGGAATTAAAGGGGGAAATTGGGAATTAAAAAGGGGAAATGGGAATTAAGAGAGGGAAATTGGAAATAAAGGGGAAAATGGGAATTAAAACGGGAATTAAAGGGGGAAATTGGGGAATTAAAGGGGAAATTGGGAATTAAAGGGGGAAATGGGAATTAAGAGAGGGAAATTGGAAATAAAGGGGGAAATGGGAATTAAAACGGGAATTAAAGGGGGAAATTGGGAATTAAAATGGGAATTAAAGGGGGAAATTGGGGAATTAAAGGGGGAAATGGGAATTAAGAGAGGAGAATTAGAAATAAAGGGGGGAATGGGAATTAAAACGGGAATTAAAGGGGGAAATTGGGAATTAAAGGGGGAAATTGGGGAATTAAAGGGGGAAATTGGGAATTAAAGGGGGAAATTGGGAATAAAGAGAGGGGAATTAGAAATAAAGGGGGAAATGGGAATTAAAGGGGGAATTAAAGGGGGAAATTGGGAATTAAAAAGAGGAAATTGGGAATTAAATGGGGAAATTGGGAATTAAAGGGGGAAATTGGGATTAAAAATGGGAATAAAGGAGAAACTGAGGAGACGAAAAAAGGGAACAAGAGAAGGAAAAAAAGGAGGCGATTGGGACTAACGGGGAACGGGACGGGCGGGGAGGCACCGGGACGGGCGGGGAGGCACCGGGACGGGCGGGGAGGCACCGGGACGGGCGGGGAGGCACCGGGACGGGCGGGGAGGCACCGGGACGGGCGGGGAGGACGGCGGGAAGGGAAACGCGGCAATGCGGGGACAGCCGGACGGGCAGGGGCTCATTAGGGCCCCAGTGAGGGCGCTAATGAGGGGCAGGCCCGGGGGGGGAAGGGGGGCGCTAATTAAGCGTTAATTGGGGGAGCGGCCCCGCCGCCATCGCCGCTCACCGCGCTCGGCGCACCCGGAAGCGGAAGTGACGGCGGAAGCGGAAGTGGGGGTGAGGAGGAGGGAAGGGCGGGGCCTAACGGAGATATCCATTGGGGCGGGGCTTTGTGTCAGAACGAGGCTGGGGCGGGGCCCAATGGGGATTTGCATTGGGGCGGGGCTTTGTGTCAGAACGAGGCTGGGGCGGGGCCTAATGGGGATTTGCATTGGGGCGGGGCTTTGTGTCAGAACGAGGCTGGGGCGGGGCCTAATGGGGATTTGCATTGGGGCGGGGCTTTGTGTCAGAACGAGGCTGGGGCGGAGCCTAATGGGGATCTACGTTGGGGCGGGGCCTGATGATGGGGCGTGGTTTGATGTGTGGGCGGGGCCTGAGCTATTCCTTTTCCGGGTTCTATTCCCAGTCCCATACTGGGCCGGACTGGTGCCATTCCCAGTCCCATACTGGGATAAACTGGTCCCATTCCCAGTCCCATACTGGGATAGACTGATCCCGTTCCCAGTCCCATACTGGGATAGACTGGTTCCAGCTCCAGTCCCATACTGGGCCAGACTGGTGCCGCTCCCAGTCCCATACTGGGATAGACTGGTGCCATTCCCAGTCCCATACTGGGATAGACTGGTTCCAGTTCCAGTCCCATACTGGGATAGACTGATCCCATACCCAATCCCATACTGGGCCGCACTGATCCCAGTTCCAGTCCCATACTGGGATAAACTGGTGCCAGTTCCAGTCCCATACTGGGATAGACTGGTGCCATTCCCAGTCCCATACTGGGATAGACTGGTGCCACTCCCAGTCCCATACTGGGATAGACTGGTGCCACTCCCAGTCCCATACTGGGATAGACTGGTGCCATTCCCAGTCCCATACTGGGATAAACTGGTGCCAGTTCCAGTCCCATACTGGGCCGGACTGATCCCAGTTCCAGTCCCATACTGGGATAGACTGGTGCCATTCCCAGTCCCATACTGGGATAGACTGGTCCCAGTTCCAGTCCCATACTGGGATAGACTGGTGCCAGTTCCAGTCCCATACTGGGCCAGACTGATCCCAGTTCCAGTCCCATACTGGGATAGACTGGTCCCAGTTCCAGTCCCATACTGGGCCGGACTGATCCCAGTTCCAGTCCCATACTGGGATAGACTGGTGCCACTCCCAGTCCCATACTGGGATAGACTGGTGCCAGTTCCAGTCCCATACTGGGATAGACTGGTCCCAGTTCCAGTCCCATACTGGGATAGACTGGTCCCATTCCCAGTCCCATACTGGGATAGACTGATCCCATTCCCAGTCCCATACTGGGATAGACTGATCCCATTCCCAGTCCCATACTGGGATAGACTGGTCCCATTCCCAGTCCCATACTGGGATAGACTGGTCCCATTCCCAGTCCCATACTGGGATAGACTGATCCCATTCCCAGTCCCATACTGGGCCAGACTGGTGCCATTCCCAGTCCCATACTGGGATAGACTGGTCCCATTCCCAGTCCCATACTGGGATAGACTGGTGCCATTCCCAGTCCCATACTGGGATAGACTGATCCCATTCCCAGTCCCATACTGGGCCAGACTGGTGCCATTCCCAGTCCCATACTGGGATAGACTGGTCCCAGTTCCAGTCCCATACTGGGATAGACTGGTGCCATTCCCAGTCCCATACTGGGATAAACTGGTGCCAGTTCCAGTCCCATACTGGGCCGGACTGATCCACTTCCAGTCCCATAGTGGGATAGGACTGATCCCATTCCCAGTCCCATACTGGGATAAACTGATCCCATTCCCAGTCCCATACTGGGATAGACTGGTGCCATTCCCAGTCCCATACTGGGATAAACTGGTGCCAGTTCCAGTCCCATACTGGGCCGGACTGATCCACTTCCAGTCCCATACTGGGATAGACTGATCCCATTCCCAGTCCCATACTGGGATAGACTGGTTCCAGCTCCCAGTCCCATACTGGGATAGACTGGTTCCAGCTCCCAGTCCCATACTGGGATAGACTGGTCCCAGTTCCAGTCCCATACTGGGATAGACTGATCCCAGTTCCAATCCCATACTGGGCCGGACTGGTGCCAAATTCTGGTCCCAATCCCAGTTTGATACTGGGCCAGACTGGTCCCAGTCCCAGCCCTCTCCAGACCTTCCCAGTTCCCTCCAGACCTTCCCAGTTCCCTCCCAGTCCCTCCCAGTTCATCCCAGTCCCTCCCAGTCCCCAAAAGCAACTCCTGGGTGTCCATCCATGGCTTTATTCCACCCAAAATCCTGGAATTCTGCCCAAAATTCCAATGATTCCACACAAAATCTCGGAATTTCCCCCAAAATCCCAGAAATTCCCCAAAATCCCAGGAATTCAGTCCAAAATCTTGGGCATTTCCCCCAAAATCCCGGGAATTCTGCCCAAAATCCCAGGAATTCCCCCAAAAATCCCAGAAATTCCCCCAGAAATCCCAGGAATTCAGTCCAAAACCCCGGGAATTCCGTCCAAAATCCTGGGAATTCTGCCCAAAACCCCGGGAATTCCCCCAAAATCTTGGGAATTCAGTCCAAAATCCCAGGAATTCTGTCCAAAATCCTGGGAATTCTGCCCAAAACCCCGGGAATTCCCCCAGAATCTTGGGAATTCAGTCCAAAATCCCAGGAATTCCATCCAAAATCCTGGGAATTCTGCCCAAAACCCCGGGAATTCCCCCAGAATCTTGGGAATTCAGTCCAAAATCCCAGGAATTCTGTTCAAAATCCTGTGAATTCTGCCCAAAACCCCAGGAATTCCCCCAGAATCTTGGGAATTCTGCCCAAAATCCAGAAATTCCCAAAAATTCCCAGGAATTCCCCCAAAATCTTGGGAATTCTGCCCAAAATCTTGGGAATTCAGTCCAAAATCCCAGAAATTCCCCAAAAATCCCAGGAATTCCCCCAAAATCTTGGGAATTCAGTCCAAAATCCCGGGAATTCCGCCCAAAATCCCGGGAATTCCCCCGCACTCCCGGCCTGGGGACCCCGCTGTAAATGCAGCACAAAAATCAAACCAAAGAGGGAAAAAATGCGGGAATTTCCCAAAATTCCGGCGGGCCCAGGCGGCCCGGGGCCAGGTCTGGGATGGGGCAAGGAAATCCCGGGAATCCTCCTGCGGAATCCAGGAATTCCGGGAAACACGGTGGTTTTGAGGGGATTTTGGGGAATTTTGAGGGGAATTTGAGGAAAATTTTGGGGATTTCCAGGGGCATTTTTGGGGGAATTTTGAGGGGATTTTTGGAATTTTTGAAGGGATTTCCAGGGGCATTTTTGGGGAATTTCGAGGGGATTTTGGGAGGATTTTGAGGGAATTTTGAGGGGGATTTTTGGGAATTTTGGAAGGATTTCGATGGGGATTTTGGGAGGATTTTTTGATGTTTGAAGGATTTCGATGGGGATTTTGGGGGGATTTTTGAGGGGAATTTGAGGGGCTTTTTGGGGAACTTTGAGGAGATTTTTGGAATTTTGGAAGGGATTTCCAGGAGGATTTTTGGGGATTTTGAGGGAATTTTGAAGGGGATTCTGGGGGATTTTTGAGGGGATTTCCAGGAGGATTTTTGGGAATTTCGAGGGGATTTTGGGGGATTTTGAGGGAATTTTGAAGGGGATTCTGGGGGATTTTTGAGGGGATTTCCAGGAGGATTTTTGGGAATTTTGAGAGGATTTTGGGAGGATTTCGTGGGGCTTTTGGGAGGATTTTGGGAGGATTTCGTGGGGCTTTTGGGAGGATTTTGAGGAGGATTTTTGGGAGTTCTGAGGGGATTTGGGGAGGATTTCGTGGGGATTTGGGGAATTTTCGGGGATGTTTTTTTCGGGAATGCTCAGCCCTCCCCCCCCGGGAACATGTGGGACCCCACCAGGCTGGAAATGGGGGGGGGGTCCCCACCGGGGGGCTCGGCCAGCAGCTCCGGGCCCGGGAAAAGCGGGAATTCCGGGAACTCCGGGAATTCCGCCCGGGACACGAAGGGCCCGAGGGCCGCGGGGGCGAAGGGGGCGAAGATTTGGGGAAGGGGATCCAGCGGCTCCGGCTCCGCGGGGAAGGCGGCGTCTGCGGGGAAAATCGGGAATTTGGGGCGGAAAACGGGAATGTTGGGGAGGAAAAATGGAATTCGGGGGGTGGAAAATCGGAATTTTGGGGGAAATCGGGAATTTTGGGGAGGAAAATGGAATTTGGGGGGGGGGGGGATGGGAATTTGGGGGCAGAAAAATGGGAATTTCGGGAGGGAAATTGGGAATTTTGGGGGGATATCGGGAATTTTGGGGGGAAATCGGGAATTTTGGGGAGGAAAAAAAGGAAAATTGGGGCGGGAAATGGGAATTTTGGGGGGAAATTGGGAATTTTGGGGGGAAAATGGGAGTTTTGGGGTGGAAAATGGGAACTTTGGGGGGTAAATGGGAATTTTGGGGGGGAAAATGGGAATTTGGGGGGAGAAATGGCATTTTAGATGGGGAATTGGGGAATTTGGGGGTATAAATGGGATTTTGGGGGGGAATGGGAATTTTTTTGGGAAATAAAATGGGATTTTGGGGGGGAATCGGGAATTTGGGTAGGAAAAAAGGGAATTTGGGGGGGGAATTGGTAATTTTGGGCGGGAATAGGGGATTGGGGGGCAAATGGGAATTTTGGGGGGAAATCGGGAATTTTGGGGGGAAAATGGGAGTTTGGAGGGGGATTTGGGGGGGAAAATCAGGAATTTGGGGGAAAAAATGAGGAATTTTGGGAGAGGGAAATGGGATGGGGGGGAGATCGGGAATTTTGGGGGGAGAAATTGGGAATTTGGGGGGGAAATGGGGATTTTTTGGGAAATAAAGTGGGATATGGGGGTGAAATTGGGGGTTTTAGGGGGGAAATGGAATTTGGGGGGAAATATTGGGAATTTTTGGGGGAAAATTGGATTTTGGGGGGGAAATGGGAAATTTGGGGGGAATTGGGATTTTAGAGGAGAAAATGGAATTTTTGGGGAAATAAAATGGGATTTGGGGGAGACAATTGGGAATTTTGGTGGAAAATTGGGGATTTTGGGGGGAAAACCCCAGGATTTTTGGAGGGAAATTGGGAATTTGGGAGGGAGATGGGATTTTGGGAAGGAAAAATGGGATTTTGAGGGGGGAAATGGGAAACTTCGGGGGGAAAAAAATGGGATTTTTAGGGGAGAAATCGGGGTTTTTTTGGGGGGGAATTGGGGAATGGTGGGAAATCGGGGATTTGGGGGGAAATTTGGGATTTGGGAGGGAAATTTGGGATTTGGGGGGTGGGGGGTCGCACCTGTGGGGCCCAGGGGGATGAAGTGCTCCAGGTACCCCGGGGGCTTCTTCCTCCGCATGGCCTCGATCCCAAACGGGTCTGGGGGCAACGGGGGGGGGGTCACGGCACCGGGACACCCCAAAATCCCCCAAAATCCCCCCAAATTCCTCACTAAAATCCCCCAAATCCCAAAAACCCCACAAAACCCCCCAAAATCCCCCCAAATCCCCAAATTCCTCCCTAAAATCCCCGAATTCCTTACCAAAATCCCAAAATCCCCCCAAAATCCCCAAATCCCTCCCCCAACCCCTCAAATCCCAAAAATTCCCCAAATCCCTTCCTGAAATTCCCAAATTCCTCCCCAAATTCCCCCAAATCCCCCCAAAATCCCCAATTCCCCCCAAAATCCCCCAAATACCCCAAATCCCTTAAATTCCTCCCCAAATTCCTCCTCCAAATCCCCCAAATTCCTCCCCAGAATTCTCCAAAATCCCCAAATCCCCAAATTCCTCCCCAAAAAATTCCCCAAATTCATCCCAAATTCCACAAATCCCCCCAAATTCCCCAACATTCATCCCAAATTCCCCCCCAAGTTTTCCCCAAATCGCTCCCAGTCCCTCCCAGTTCCCTCCCAGTCCATCCCAGTTCCATCCCAGTCCCATCCCAGTCCCTCCCAGTTCATCCCAGTCTCTCCCAGTCCATCCCAGTCCATCCCAGTCCAATCCCAGTTCAATCCCAGTCCATCCCAGTTCCCTCCCAGTCCCTCCCAGTCCCTCCCAGTTCCCTTCCAGTCCCTCCCAGTCCATCCCAGTTCCCTCCCAGTCCCTCCCAGTCCCTCCCAGTTCCCTTCCAGTCCCTCCCAGTCCCCCCAGTCCATCCCAGTCCATCCCAGTCTCTCCCAGTCCCTCCCAGTCCCTCCCAGTGCATCCCAGTCCCCCCAGTCCCACCTGTCCCCGAGAGCTCCTCCAGCAGGTCGGGGCATTCCCCGCTTGCGCTTCACCTGCACCCGGTACGCGTCTGGGGAGGGACACCGGCGTTACTCCGGGGTCACTCCGGGGTTACAATGGGAGTTACCCTGGGATTACACCGGGGTTACACCGGGGTTACACTGGGGTTACACTGGGATTACACTGGGGTTACACTGGGGTTACACCGGGGTTACACTGGGATTACACTGGGGTTACACTGGGGTTACATCGGGAGTTACATCGGGAGTTATACCGGGGTTACACTGGGGTTACACTGGGATTACACCGGGATTACACTGCGGTTACACCGGAGTTACACCGGAGTTACACCGGGGTTACACCAGGGTTATACCGGGGTTACACTGGGATTACACCGGGGTTACACCGGAGTTACACCAGGGTTACACTGGATTACACTGGGAATACACTGGGAATACACTGGAGTTACATAGGGGTTACTATGGGATTACACCACGATTACACTGGGGTTACACTGGGGTTACACGGGAGTGATTCCCGGTGGGTACCGGTGCCATCCCCGTTATCCCCGGGAGTTCCCGATGCCCCATCCCCGTTATCCCGGTGTTCCCGGTGCCCATCCCTGTTCTCCCGGTGGTACCGGTGCCCCATCCCCATTATCCCGGTGCCATCCCCGTTCTCCTCGGGTGTTCCTGGGAGTTCCCAGTGCCATCCCCGTTCTCCCGGTGTTCCCGGTGCCCATCCCCGTTCTCCCGGTGTTCCCGGTGCCCATCCCCATTCTCCCGGTGTTCCCGGTGCCCCATCCCCGTTATCCCGGTGTTCCCGGTGCCCCATCCCCGT
>NW_027100173.1:0-69419 GCF_031753505.1 Anomalospiza imberbis
GTTCTTGCTTGCAGCTCAGCAAAGGGGCCCCAGGTCGGTGACTCAAGGAAACTGCCAGCGGGCGAGGCGGCCTTCCTTCGCAGCCGACGTGGATTCTCACCCCGGACGTCCGAGAGATAAGTCGGGGGCTAGGAGGCTGAGAGGGGGATGAAAGCGAGGCGCTGGGAGGGCTTTCTGAGGCAGCTTTGGAGATGGGGGTGGCCCCTTAGGCCACATAAAGGAAAAGCCTCCCAGTGCTGAAGTGCTCAGGGCAGAGCAGTGCCGGTGCACGGTGTGTCACTTGTCCGTCGTGCCTTCTGTGTCTTTTGCCTTAGTCCTTTGAGGGGCTTATCAGAAGCCCAGGTGTCCATCTTTGCCTCTCTGATCTCATCTGTGTTCCTCGGCCCAGTGCCGATTCCTTCTTTCCTTTGACTCGGGAGCCCGGGCGGGCATCGGCGCAGCATCCGGTCAGCTGTCTTTTGAGGTCTTGTTCTGAGCTGTTCTCGACAGCTGTGCACTGCAACCATCCGTCCTAGCAGATTAGGACGGGTACCAATGCGAAGATCCGTAGAGCATTCTGACCCTAGGGTTCTCGGGCATCCGTCTCTGCGTTGCTTGGAATGGGTCATTCAGTTAGCATCTTCTTCCTTCCTGCAGGGTTCCCTGAGCCTTATAGGCCCGCCATCAGTCTCACCTAGGTACTCTCATTCGGCAGCCTCTGGCTCCCTGAGGGCCTTCTTTTCTCGCCCAGGGCTCTCTCCCCCCGTTGTGTCCCCTTGTTTGTCTTGTTCTGTGTCACGGGTGTCTGGGTGTTTGGCCTGGAGCTGCTCTGCCCTGCTGCATAGCCTGGTGTAGGTATATAGCGGGGCATGTCCCGGGGCCTGGAAATTTGTAATGTAGGGCGTCTTTGGACTCTAGATGGGATTTGTAGATTGATGCAGGATGTCTGGAGCTGAGAAGTTCTCCTGCAGTGCCCTGATTTTTGTCCTTACATTCTTTCAGATGCAGCCAGATGGAATCGGTGGCAGAGGGTCCCCCCGAGAAGGTGAGTCACCGTTTGTCTTTGCGGGGGAAGCGAAAATGGTGCCTCTGTGTTACAGCATTGTTCTGTGTCTTTATTTTTAGGAACTAAAGGCAGCTCTTAGCAGTCAAGGTAAGTGGGCAAGGTGAGCAGTGACCGGTGGCTGGCAGCAGTTGTTAGTGCTCAGGTCTCAATTTCTGGTGCAGCTCTTAGCCTCCATTCTTGTCTGTGTGCTCTAGGCGGGCCGCTCGTGTTACGCCGAGACCCCCTCAGCAAGTGGCCCACAGACCCACTTCGTCGCTCTCGTGGGAATTCGGAGGCAGGACACGGCTCTGTGATGAAGCCTTGGTCTCGGTCATTTGAGGGTGTCACCCGGGGAGCCTTCAGGAGCGGCCGAGGACTTGCTGTGAGTCGGGGAGCTATTGAGGAGGTGCCAGGGTCCGCTCGAGTTTCAGCAATGCCACCTCACCTCGTCTCCTCTTCACCCAGGCAGACCCTGCCACGAGTTCGTCGGCCTCCGGGCGCGGCCGAAGCCTGGGGCCCGAGGAGCCGGGCGTTCTTAGGGGAACGGTGAGTAGCAGAATTGTTGCTTACTGGCCGCTGTGCGGCTAAGATCGTGCAGTGATGTTTGGTGTTCTTGCTTGCAGCTCAGCAAAGGGGCCCCAGGTCGGTGACTCAAGGAAACTGCCAGCGGGCGAGGCGGCCTTCCTTCGCAGCCGACGTGGATTCTCACCCCGGACGTCCGAGAGATAAGTCGGGGGCTAGGAGGCTGAGAGGGGGATGAAAGCGAGGCGCTGGGAGGGCTTTCTGAGGCAGCTTTGGAGATGGGGGTGGCCCCTTAGGCCACATAAAGGAAAAGCCTCCCAGTGCTGAAGTGCTCAGGGCAGAGCAGTGCCGGTGCACGGTGTGTCACTTGTCCGTCGTGCCTTCTGTGTCTTTTGCCTTAGTCCTTTGAGGGGCTTATCAGAAGCCCAGGTGTCCATCTTTGCCTCTCTGATCTCATCTGTGTTCCTCGGCCCAGTGCCGATTCCTTCTTTCCTTTGACTCGGGAGCCCGGGCGGGCATCGGCGCAGCATCCGGTCAGCTGTCTTTTGAGGTCTTGTTCTGAGCTGTTCTCGACAGCTGTGCACTGCAACCATCCGTCCTAGCAGATTAGGACGGGTACCAATGCGAAGATCCGTAGAGCATTCTGACCCTAGGGTTCTCGGGCATCCGTCTCTGCGTTGCTTGGAATAGGTCATTCAGTTAGCATCTTCTTCCTTCCTGCAGGGTTCCCTGAGCCTTATAGGCCCGCCATCAGTCTCACCTAGGTACTCTCATTCGGCAGCCTCTGGCTCCCTGAGGGCCTTCTTTTCTCGCCCAGGGCTCTCTCCCCCCGTTGTGTCCCCTTGTTTGTCTTGTTCTGTGTCACGGGTGTCTGGGTGTTTGGCCTGGAGCTGCTCTGCCCTGCTGCATAGCCTGGTGTAGGTATATAGCGGGGCATGTCCCGGGGCCTGGAAATTTGTAATGTAGGGCGTCTTTGGACTCTAGATGGGATTTGTAGATTGATGCAGGATGTCTGGAGCTGAGAAGTTCTCCTGCAGTGCCCTGATTTTTGTCCTTACATTCTTTCAGATGCAGCCAGATGGAATCGGTGGCAGAGGGTCCCCCCGAGAAGGTGAGTCACCGTTTGTCTTTGCGGGGGAAGCGAAAATGGTGCCTCTGTGTTACAGCATTGTTCTGTGTCTTTATTTTTAGGAACTAAAGGCAGCTCTTAGCAGTCAAGGTAAGTGGGCAAGGTGAGCAGTGACCGGTGGCTGGCAGCAGTTGTTAGTGCTCAGGTCTCAATTTCTGGTGCAGCTCTTAGCCTCCATTCTTGTCTGTGTGCTCTAGGCGGGCCGCTCGTGTTACGCCGAGACCCCCTCAGCAAGTGGCCCACAGACCCACTTCGTCGCTCTCGTGGGAATTCGGAGGCAGGACACGGCTCTGTGATGAAGCCTTGGTCTCGGTCATTTGAGGGTGTCACCCGGGGAGCCTTCAGGAGCGGCCGAGGACTTGCTGTGAGTCGGGGAGCTATTGAGGAGGTGCCAGGGTCCGCTCGAGTTTCAGCAATGCCACCTCACCTCGTCTCCTCTTCACCCAGGCAGACCCTGCCACGAGTTCGTCGGCCTCCGGGCGCGGCCGAAGCCTGGGGCCCGAGGAGCCGGGCGTTCTTAGGGGAACGGTGAGTAGCAGAATTGTTGCTTACTGGCCGCTGTGCGGCTAAGATCGTGCAGTGATGTTTGGTGTTCTTGCTTGCAGCTCAGCAAAGGGGCCCCAGGTCGGTGACTCAAGGAAACTGCCAGCGGGCGAGGCGGCCTTCCTTCGCAGCCGACGTGGATTCTCACCCCGGACGTCCGAGAGATAAGTCGGGGGCTAGGAGGCTGAGAGGGGGATGAAAGCGAGGCGCTGGGAGGGCTTTCTGAGGCAGCTTTGGAGATGGGGGTGGCCCCTTAGGCCACATAAAGGAAAAGCCTCCCAGTGCTGAAGTGCTCAGGGCAGAGCAGTGCCGGTGCACGGTGTGTCACTTGTCCGTCGTGCCTTCTGTGTCTTTTGCCTTAGTCCTTTGAGGGGCTTATCAGAAGCCCAGGTGTCCATCTTTGCCTCTCTGATCTCATCTGTGTTCCTCGGCCCAGTGCCGATTCCTTCTTTCCTTTGACTCGGGAGCCCGGGCGGGCATCGGCGCAGCATCCGGTCAGCTGTCTTTTGAGGTCTTGTTCTGAGCTGTTCTCGACAGCTGTGCACTGCAACCATCCGTCCTAGCAGATTAGGACGGGTACCAATGCGAAGATCCGTAGAGCATTCTGACCCTAGGGTTCTCGGGCATCCGTCTCTGCGTTGCTTGGAATAGGTCATTCAGTTAGCATCTTCTTCCTTCCTGCAGGGTTCCCTGAGCCTTATAGGCCCGCCATCAGTCTCACCTAGGTACTCTCATTCGGCAGCCTCTGGCTCCCTGAGGGCCTTCTTTTCTCGCCCAGGGCTCTCTCCCCCCGTTGTGTCCCCTTGTTTGTCTTGTTCTGTGTCACGGGTGTCTGGGTGTTTGGCCTGGAGCTGCTCTGCCCTGCTGCATAGCCTGGTGTAGGTATATAGCGGGGCATGTCCCGGGGCCTGGAAATTTGTAATGTAGGGCGTCTTTGGACTCTAGATGGGATTTGTAGATTGATGCAGGATGTCTGGAGCTGAGAAGTTCTCCTGCAGTGCCCTGATTTTTGTCCTTACATTCTTTCAGATGCAGCCAGATGGAATCGGTGGCAGAGGGTCCCCCCGAGAAGGTGAGTCACCGTTTGTCTTTGCGGGGGAAGCGAAAATGGTGCCTCTGTGTTACAGCATTGTTCTGTGTCTTTATTTTTAGGAACTAAAGGCAGCTCTTAGCAGTCAAGGTAAGTGGGCAAGGTGAGCAGTGACCGGTGGCTGGCAGCAGTTGTTAGTGCTCAGGTCTCAATTTCTGGTGCAGCTCTTAGCCTCCATTCTTGTCTGTGTGCTCTAGGCGGGCCGCTCGTGTTACGCCGAGACCCCCTCAGCAAGTGGCCCACAGACCCACTTCGTCGCTCTCGTGGGAATTCGGAGGCAGGACACGGCTCTGTGATGAAGCCTTGGTCTCGGTCATTTGAGGGTGTCACCCGGGGAGCCTTCAGGAGCGGCCGAGGACTTGCTGTGAGTCGGGGAGCTATTGAGGAGGTGCCAGGGTCCGCTCGAGTTTCAGCAATGCCACCTCACCTCGTCTCCTCTTCACCCAGGCAGACCCTGCCACGAGTTCGTCGGCCTCCGGGCGCGGCCGAAGCCTGGGGCCCGAGGAGCCGGGCGTTCTTAGGGGAACGGTGAGTAGCAGAATTGTTGCTTACTGGCCGCTGTGCGGCTAAGATCGTGCAGTGATGTTTGGTGTTCTTGCTTGCAGCTCAGCAAAGGGGCCCCAGGTCGGTGACTCAAGGAAACTGCCAGCGGGCGAGGCGGCCTTCCTTCGCAGCCGACGTGGATTCTCACCCCGGACGTCCGAGAGATAAGTCGGGGGCTAGGAGGCTGAGAGGGGGATGAAAGCGAGGCGCTGGGAGGGCTTTCTGAGGCAGCTTTGGAGATGGGGGTGGCCCCTTAGGCCACATAAAGGAAAAGCCTCCCAGTGCTGAAGTGCTCAGGGCAGAGCAGTGCCGGTGCACGGTGTGTCACTTGTCCGTCGTGCCTTCTGTGTCTTTTGCCTTAGTCCTTTGAGGGGCTTATCAGAAGCCCAGGTGTCCATCTTTGCCTCTCTGATCTCATCTGTGTTCCTCGGCCCAGTGCCGATTCCTTCTTTCCTTTGACTCGGGAGCCCGGGCGGGCATCGGCGCAGCATCCGGTCAGCTGTCTTTTGAGGTCTTGTTCTGAGCTGTTCTCGACAGCTGTGCACTGCAACCATCCGTCCTAGCAGATTAGGACGGGTACCAATGCGAAGATCCGTAGAGCATTCTGACCCTAGGGTTCTCGGGCATCCGTCTCTGCGTTGCTTGGAATAGGTCATTCAGTTAGCATCTTCTTCCTTCCTGCAGGGTTCCCTGAGCCTTATAGGCCCGCCATCAGTCTCACCTAGGTACTCTCATTCGGCAGCCTCTGGCTCCCTGAGGGCCTTCTTTTCTCGCCCAGGGCTCTCTCCCCCCGTTGTGTCCCCTTGTTTGTCTTGTTCTGTGTCACGGGTGTCTGGGTGTTTGGCCTGGAGCTGCTCTGCCCTGCTGCATAGCCTGGTGTAGGTATATAGCGGGGCATGTCCCGGGGCCTGGAAATTTGTAATGTAGGGCGTCTTTGGACTCTAGATGGGATTTGTAGATTGATGCAGGATGTCTGGAGCTGAGAAGTTCTCCTGCAGTGCCCTGATTTTTGTCCTTACATTCTTTCAGATGCAGCCAGATGGAATCGGTGGCAGAGGGTCCCCCCGAGAAGGTGAGTCACCGTTTGTCTTTGCGGGGGAAGCGAAAATGGTGCCTCTGTGTTACAGCATTGTTCTGTGTCTTTATTTTTAGGAACTAAAGGCAGCTCTTAGCAGTCAAGGTAAGTGGGCAAGGTGAGCAGTGACCGGTGGCTGGCAGCAGTTGTTAGTGCTCAGGTCTCAATTTCTGGTGCAGCTCTTAGCCTCCATTCTTGTCTGTGTGCTCTAGGCGGGCCGCTCGTGTTACGCCGAGACCCCCTCAGCAAGTGGCCCACAGACCCACTTCGTCGCTCTCGTGGGAATTCGGAGGCAGGACACGGCTCTGTGATGAAGCCTTGGTCTCGGTCATTTGAGGGTGTCACCCGGGGAGCCTTCAGGAGCGGCCGAGGACTTGCTGTGAGTCGGGGAGCTATTGAGGAGGTGCCAGGGTCCGCTCGAGTTTCAGCAATGCCACCTCACCTCGTCTCCTCTTCACCCAGGCAGACCCTGCCACGAGTTCGTCGGCCTCCGGGCGCGGCCGAAGCCTGGGGCCCGAGGAGCCGGGCGTTCTTAGGGGAACGGTGAGTAGCAGAATTGTTGCTTACTGGCCGCTGTGCGGCTAAGATCGTGCAGTGATGTTTGGTGTTCTTGCTTGCAGCTCAGCAAAGGGGCCCCAGGTCGGTGACTCAAGGAAACTGCCAGCGGGCGAGGCGGCCTTCCTTCGCAGCCGACGTGGATTCTCACCCCGGACGTCCGAGAGATAAGTCGGGGGCTAGGAGGCTGAGAGGGGGATGAAAGCGAGGCGCTGGGAGGGCTTTCTGAGGCAGCTTTGGAGATGGGGGTGGCCCCTTAGGCCACATAAAGGAAAAGCCTCCCAGTGCTGAAGTGCTCAGGGCAGAGCAGTGCCGGTGCACGGTGTGTCACTTGTCCGTCGTGCCTTCTGTGTCTTTTGCCTTAGTCCTTTGAGGGGCTTATCAGAAGCCCAGGTGTCCATCTTTGCCTCTCTGATCTCATCTGTGTTCCTCGGCCCAGTGCCGATTCCTTCTTTCCTTTGACTCGGGAGCCCGGGCGGGCATCGGCGCAGCATCCGGTCAGCTGTCTTTTGAGGTCTTGTTCTGAGCTGTTCTCGACAGCTGTGCACTGCAACCATCCGTCCTAGCAGATTAGGACGGGTACCAATGCGAAGATCCGTAGAGCATTCTGACCCTAGGGTTCTCGGGCATCCGTCTCTGCGTTGCTTGGAATAGGTCATTCAGTTAGCATCTTCTTCCTTCCTGCAGGGTTCCCTGAGCCTTATAGGCCCGCCATCAGTCTCACCTAGGTACTCTCATTCGGCAGCCTCTGGCTCCCTGAGGGCCTTCTTTTCTCGCCCAGGGCTCTCTCCCCCCGTTGTGTCCCCTTGTTTGTCTTGTTCTGTGTCACGGGTGTCTGGGTGTTTGGCCTGGAGCTGCTCTGCCCTGCTGCATAGCCTGGTGTAGGTATATAGCGGGGCATGTCCCGGGGCCTGGAAATTTGTAATGTAGGGCGTCTTTGGACTCTAGATGGGATTTGTAGATTGATGCAGGATGTCTGGAGCTGAGAAGTTCTCCTGCAGTGCCCTGATTTTTGTCCTTACATTCTTTCAGATGCAGCCAGATGGAATCGGTGGCAGAGGGTCCCCCCGAGAAGGTGAGTCACCGTTTGTCTTTGCGGGGGAAGCGAAAATGGTGCCTCTGTGTTACAGCATTGTTCTGTGTCTTTATTTTTAGGAACTAAAGGCAGCTCTTAGCAGTCAAGGTAAGTGGGCAAGGTGAGCAGTGACCGGTGGCTGGCAGCAGTTGTTAGTGCTCAGGTCTCAATTTCTGGTGCAGCTCTTAGCCTCCATTCTTGTCTGTGTGCTCTAGGCGGGCCGCTCGTGTTACGCCGAGACCCCCTCAGCAAGTGGCCCACAGACCCACTTCGTCGCTCTCGTGGGAATTCGGAGGCAGGACACGGCTCTGTGATGAAGCCTTGGTCTCGGTCATTTGAGGGTGTCACCCGGGGAGCCTTCAGGAGCGGCCGAGGACTTGCTGTGAGTCGGGGAGCTATTGAGGAGGTGCCAGGGTCCGCTCGAGTTTCAGCAATGCCACCTCACCTCGTCTCCTCTTCACCCAGGCAGACCCTGCCACGAGTTCGTCGGCCTCCGGGCGCGGCCGAAGCCTGGGGCCCGAGGAGCCGGGCGTTCTTAGGGGAACGGTGAGTAGCAGAATTGTTGCTTACTGGCCGCTGTGCGGCTAAGATCGTGCAGTGATGTTTGGTGTTCTTGCTTGCAGCTCAGCAAAGGGGCCCCAGGTCGGTGACTCAAGGAAACTGCCAGCGGGCGAGGCGGCCTTCCTTCGCAGCCGACGTGGATTCTCACCCCGGACGTCCGAGAGATAAGTCGGGGGCTAGGAGGCTGAGAGGGGGATGAAAGCGAGGCGCTGGGAGGGCTTTCTGAGGCAGCTTTGGAGATGGGGGTGGCCCCTTAGGCCACATAAAGGAAAAGCCTCCCAGTGCTGAAGTGCTCAGGGCAGAGCAGTGCCGGTGCACGGTGTGTCACTTGTCCGTCGTGCCTTCTGTGTCTTTTGCCTTAGTCCTTTGAGGGGCTTATCAGAAGCCCAGGTGTCCATCTTTGCCTCTCTGATCTCATCTGTGTTCCTCGGCCCAGTGCCGATTCCTTCTTTCCTTTGACTCGGGAGCCCGGGCGGGCATCGGCGCAGCATCCGGTCAGCTGTCTTTTGAGGTCTTGTTCTGAGCTGTTCTCGACAGCTGTGCACTGCAACCATCCGTCCTAGCAGATTAGGACGGGTACCAATGCGAAGATCCGTAGAGCATTCTGACCCTAGGGTTCTCGGGCATCCGTCTCTGCGTTGCTTGGAATAGGTCATTCAGTTAGCATCTTCTTCCTTCCTGCAGGGTTCCCTGAGCCTTATAGGCCCGCCATCAGTCTCACCTAGGTACTCTCATTCGGCAGCCTCTGGCTCCCTGAGGGCCTTCTTTTCTCGCCCAGGGCTCTCTCCCCCCGTTGTGTCCCCTTGTTTGTCTTGTTCTGTGTCACGGGTGTCTGGGTGTTTGGCCTGGAGCTGCTCTGCCCTGCTGCATAGCCTGGTGTAGGTATATAGCGGGGCATGTCCCGGGGCCTGGAAATTTGTAATGTAGGGCGTCTTTGGACTCTAGATGGGATTTGTAGATTGATGCAGGATGTCTGGAGCTGAGAAGTTCTCCTGCAGTGCCCTGATTTTTGTCCTTACATTCTTTCAGATGCAGCCAGATGGAATCGGTGGCAGAGGGTCCCCCCGAGAAGGTGAGTCACCGTTTGTCTTTGCGGGGGAAGCGAAAATGGTGCCTCTGTGTTACAGCATTGTTCTGTGTCTTTATTTTTAGGAACTAAAGGCAGCTCTTAGCAGTCAAGGTAAGTGGGCAAGGTGAGCAGTGGCCGGTGGCTGGCAGCAGTTGTTAGTGCTCAGGTCTCAATTTCTGGTGCAGCTCTTAGCCTCCATTCTTGTCTGTGTGCTCTAGGCGGGCCGCTCGTGTTACGCCGAGACCCCCTCAGCAAGTGGCCCACAGACCCACTTCGTCGCTCTCGTGGGAATTCGGAGGCAGGACACGGCTCTGTGATGAAGCCTTGGTCTCGGTCATTTGAGGGTGTCACCCGGGGAGCCTTCAGGAGCGGCCGAGGACTTGCTGTGAGTCGGGGA
This sequence comes from Anomalospiza imberbis, assembly GCF_031753505.1. Classification (NCBI taxonomy): domain Eukaryota; kingdom Metazoa; phylum Chordata; class Aves; order Passeriformes; family Viduidae; genus Anomalospiza; species Anomalospiza imberbis. Next base: position 9,584 of record NW_027100173.1, read on the forward strand.
GCTATTGAGGAGGTGCCAGGGTCCGCTCGAGTTTCAGCAATGCCACCTCACCTCGTCTCCTCTTCACCCAGGCAGACCCTGCCACGAGTTCGTCGGCCTCCGGGCGCGGCCGAAGCCTGGGGCCCGAGGAGCCGGGCGTTCTTAGGGGAACGGTGAGTAGCAGAATTGTTGCTTACTGGCCGCTGTGCGGCTAAGATCGTGCAGTGATGTTTGGTGTTCTTGCTTGCAGCTCAGCAAAGGGGCCCCAGGTCGGTGACTCAAGGAAACTGCCAGCGGGCGAGGCGGCCTTCCTTCGCAGCCGACGTGGATTCTCACCCCGGACGTCCGAGAGATAAGTCGGGGGCTAGGAGGCTGAGAGGGGGATGAAAGCGAGGCGCTGGGAGGGCTTTCTGAGGCAGCTTTGGAGATGGGGGTGGCCCCTTAGGCCACATAAAGGAAAAGCCTCCCAGTGCTGAAGTGCTCAGGGCAGAGCAGTGCCGGTGCACGGTGTGTCACTTGTCCGTCGTGCCTTCTGTGTCTTTTGCCTTAGTCCTTTGAGGGGCTTATCAGAAGCCCAGGTGTCCATCTTTGCCTCTCTGATCTCATCTGTGTTCCTCGGCCCAGTGCCGATTCCTTCTTTCCTTTGACTCGGGAGCCCGGGCGGGCATCGGCGCAGCATCCGGTCAGCTGTCTTTTGAGGTCTTGTTCTGAGCTGTTCTCGACAGCTGTGCACTGCAACCATCCGTCCTAGCAGATTAGGACGGGTACCAATGCGAAGATCCGTAGAGCATTCTGACCCTAGGGTTCTCGGGCATCCGTCTCTGCGTTGCTTGGAATAGGTCATTCAGTTAGCATCTTCTTCCTTCCTGCAGGGTTCCCTGAGCCTTATAGGCCCGCCATCAGTCTCACCTAGGTACTCTCATTCGGCAGCCTCTGGCTCCCTGAGGGCCTTCTTTTCTCGCCCAGGGCTCTCTCCCCCCGTTGTGTCCCCTTGTTTGTCTTGTTCTGTGTCACGGGTGTCTGGGTGTTTGGCCTGGAGCTGCTCTGCCCTGCTGCATAGCCTGGTGTAGGTATATAGCGGGGCATGTCCCGGGGCCTGGAAATTTGTAATGTAGGGCGTCTTTGGACTCTAGATGGGATTTGTAGATTGATGCAGGATGTCTGGAGCTGAGAAGTTCTCCTGCAGTGCCCTGATTTTTGTCCTTACATTCTTTCAGATGCAGCCAGATGGAATCGGTGGCAGAGGGTCCCCCCGAGAAGGTGAGTCACCGTTTGTCTTTGCGGGGGAAGCGAAAATGGTGCCTCTGTGTTACAGCATTGTTCTGTGTCTTTATTTTTAGGAACTAAAGGCAGCTCTTAGCAGTCAAGGTAAGTGGGCAAGGTGAGCAGTGGCCGGTGGCTGGCAGCAGTTGTTAGTGCTCAGGTCTCAATTTCTGGTGCAGCTCTTAGCCTCCATTCTTGTCTGTGTGCTCTAGGCGGGCCGCTCGTGTTACGCCGAGACCCCCTCAGCAAGTGGCCCACAGACCCACTTCGTCGCTCTCGTGGGAATTCGGAGGCAGGACACGGCTCTGTGATGAAGCCTTGGTCTCGGTCATTTGAGGGTGTCACCCGGGGAGCCTTCAGGAGCGGCCGAGGACTTGCTGTGAGTCGGGGAGCTATTGAGGAGGTGCCAGGGTCCGCTCGAGTTTCAGCAATGCCACCTCACCTCGTCTCCTCTTCACCCAGGCAGACCCTGCCACGAGTTCGTCGGCCTCCGGGCGCGGCCGAAGCCTGGGGCCCGAGGAGCCGGGCGTTCTTAGGGGAACGGTGAGTAGCAGAATTGTTGCTTACTGGCCGCTGTGCGGCTAAGATCGTGCAGTGATGTTTGGTGTTCTTGCTTGCAGCTCAGCAAAGGGGCCCCAGGTCGGTGACTCAAGGAAACTGCCAGCGGGCGAGGCGGCCTTCCTTCGCAGCCGACGTGGATTCTCACCCCGGACGTCCGAGAGATAAGTCGGGGGCTAGGAGGCTGAGAGGGGGATGAAAGCGAGGCGCTGGGAGGGCTTTCTGAGGCAGCTTTGGAGATGGGGGTGGCCCCTTAGGCCACATAAAGGAAAAGCCTCCCAGTGCTGAAGTGCTCAGGGCAGAGCAGTGCCGGTGCACGGTGTGTCACTTGTCCGTCGTGCCTTCTGTGTCTTTTGCCTTAGTCCTTTGAGGGGCTTATCAGAAGCCCAGGTGTCCATCTTTGCCTCTCTGATCTCATCTGTGTTCCTCGGCCCAGTGCCGATTCCTTCTTTCCTTTGACTCGGGAGCCCGGGCGGGCATCGGCGCAGCATCCGGTCAGCTGTCTTTTGAGGTCTTGTTCTGAGCTGTTCTCGACAGCTGTGCACTGCAACCATCCGTCCTAGCAGATTAGGACGGGTACCAATGCGAAGATCCGTAGAGCATTCTGACCCTAGGGTTCTCGGGCATCCGTCTCTGCGTTGCTTGGAATAGGTCATTCAGTTAGCATCTTCTTCCTTCCTGCAGGGTTCCCTGAGCCTTATAGGCCCGCCATCAGTCTCACCTAGGTACTCTCATTCGGCAGCCTCTGGCTCCCTGAGGGCCTTCTTTTCTCGCCCAGGGCTCTCTCCCCCCGTTGTGTCCCCTTGTTTGTCTTGTTCTGTGTCACGGGTGTCTGGGTGTTTGGCCTGGAGCTGCTCTGCCCTGCTGCATAGCCTGGTGTAGGTATATAGCGGGGCATGTCCCGGGGCCTGGAAATTTGTAATGTAGGGCGTCTTTGGACTCTAGATGGGATTTGTAGATTGATGCAGGATGTCTGGAGCTGAGAAGTTCTCCTGCAGTGCCCTGATTTTTGTCCTTACATTCTTTCAGATGCAGCCAGATGGAATCGGTGGCAGAGGGTCCCCCCGAGAAGGTGAGTCACCGTTTGTCTTTGCGGGGGAAGCGAAAATGGTGCCTCTGTGTTACAGCATTGTTCTGTGTCTTTATTTTTAGGAACTAAAGGCAGCTCTTAGCAGTCAAGGTAAGTGGGCAAGGTGAGCAGTGGCCGGTGGCTGGCAGCAGTTGTTAGTGCTCAGGTCTCAATTTCTGGTGCAGCTCTTAGCCTCCATTCTTGTCTGTGTGCTCTAGGCGGGCCGCTCGTGTTACGCCGAGACCCCCTCAGCAAGTGGCCCACAGACCCACTTCGTCGCTCTCGTGGGAATTCGGAGGCAGGACACGGCTCTGTGATGAAGCCTTGGTCTCGGTCATTTGAGGGTGTCACCCGGGGAGCCTTCAGGAGCGGCCGAGGACTTGCTGTGAGTCGGGGAGCTATTGAGGAGGTGCCAGGGTCCGCTCGAGTTTCAGCAATGCCACCTCACCTCGTCTCCTCTTCACCCAGGCAGACCCTGCCACGAGTTCGTCGGCCTCCGGGCGCGGCCGAAGCCTGGGGCCCGAGGAGCCGGGCGTTCTTAGGGGAACGGTGAGTAGCAGAATTGTTGCTTACTGGCCGCTGTGCGGCTAAGATCGTGCAGTGATGTTTGGTGTTCTTGCTTGCAGCTCAGCAAAGGGGCCCCAGGTCGGTGACTCAAGGAAACTGCCAGCGGGCGAGGCGGCCTTCCTTCGCAGCCGACGTGGATTCTCACCCCGGACGTCCGAGAGATAAGTCGGGGGCTAGGAGGCTGAGAGGGGGATGAAAGCGAGGCGCTGGGAGGGCTTTCTGAGGCAGCTTTGGAGATGGGGGTGGCCCCTTAGGCCACATAAAGGAAAAGCCTCCCAGTGCTGAAGTGCTCAGGGCAGAGCAGTGCCGGTGCACGGTGTGTCACTTGTCCGTCGTGCCTTCTGTGTCTTTTGCCTTAGTCCTTTGAGGGGCTTATCAGAAGCCCAGGTGTCCATCTTTGCCTCTCTGATCTCATCTGTGTTCCTCGGCCCAGTGCCGATTCCTTCTTTCCTTTGACTCGGGAGCCCGGGCGGGCATCGGCGCAGCATCCGGTCAGCTGTCTTTTGAGGTCTTGTTCTGAGCTGTTCTCGACAGCTGTGCACTGCAACCATCCGTCCTAGCAGATTAGGACGGGTACCAATGCGAAGATCCGTAGAGCATTCTGACCCTAGGGTTCTCGGGCATCCGTCTCTGCGTTGCTTGGAATAGGTCATTCAGTTAGCATCTTCTTCCTTCCTGCAGGGTTCCCTGAGCCTTATAGGCCCGCCATCAGTCTCACCTAGGTACTCTCATTCGGCAGCCTCTGGCTCCCTGAGGGCCTTCTTTTCTCGCCCAGGGCTCTCTCCCCCCGTTGTGTCCCCTTGTTTGTCTTGTTCTGTGTCACGGGTGTCTGGGTGTTTGGCCTGGAGCTGCTCTGCCCTGCTGCATAGCCTGGTGTAGGTATATAGCGGGGCATGTCCCGGGGCCTGGAAATTTGTAATGTAGGGCGTCTTTGGACTCTAGATGGGATTTGTAGATTGATGCAGGATGTCTGGAGCTGAGAAGTTCTCCTGCAGTGCCCTGATTTTTGTCCTTACATTCTTTCAGATGCAGCCAGATGGAATCGGTGGCAGAGGGTCCCCCCGAGAAGGTGAGTCACCGTTTGTCTTTGCGGGGGAAGCGAAAATGGTGCCTCTGTGTTACAGCATTGTTCTGTGTCTTTATTTTTAGGAACTAAAGGCAGCTCTTAGCAGTCAAGGTAAGTGGGCAAGGTGAGCAGTGACCGGTGGCTGGCAGCAGTTGTTAGTGCTCAGGTCTCAATTTCTGGTGCAGCTCTTAGCCTCCATTCTTGTCTGTGTGCTCTAGGCGGGCCGCTCGTGTTACGCCGAGACCCCCTCAGCAAGTGGCCCACAGACCCACTTCGTCGCTCTCGTGGGAATTCGGAGGCAGGACACGGCTCTGTGATGAAGCCTTGGTCTCGGTCATTTGAGGGTGTCACCCGGGGAGCCTTCAGGAGCGGCCGAGGACTTGCTGTGAGTCGGGGAGCTATTGAGGAGGTGCCAGGGTCCGCTCGAGTTTCAGCAATGCCACCTCACCTCGTCTCCTCTTCACCCAGGCAGACCCTGCCACGAGTTCGTCGGCCTCCGGGCGCGGCCGAAGCCTGGGGCCCGAGGAGCCGGGCGTTCTTAGGGGAACGGTGAGTAGCAGAATTGTTGCTTACTGGCCGCTGTGCGGCTAAGATCGTGCAGTGATGTTTGGTGTTCTTGCTTGCAGCTCAGCAAAGGGGCCCCAGGTCGGTGACTCAAGGAAACTGCCAGCGGGCGAGGCGGCCTTCCTTCGCAGCCGACGTGGATTCTCACCCCGGACGTCCGAGAGATAAGTCGGGGGCTAGGAGGCTGAGAGGGGGATGAAAGCGAGGCGCTGGGAGGGCTTTCTGAGGCAGCTTTGGAGATGGGGGTGGCCCCTTAGGCCACATAAAGGAAAAGCCTCCCAGTGCTGAAGTGCTCAGGGCAGAGCAGTGCCGGTGCACGGTGTGTCACTTGTCCGTCGTGCCTTCTGTGTCTTTTGCCTTAGTCCTTTGAGGGGCTTATCAGAAGCCCAGGTGTCCATCTTTGCCTCTCTGATCTCATCTGTGTTCCTCGGCCCAGTGCCGATTCCTTCTTTCCTTTGACTCGGGAGCCCGGGCGGGCATCGGCGCAGCATCCGGTCAGCTGTCTTTTGAGGTCTTGTTCTGAGCTGTTCTCGACAGCTGTGCACTGCAACCATCCGTCCTAGCAGATTAGGACGGGTACCAATGCGAAGATCCGTAGAGCATTCTGACCCTAGGGTTCTCGGGCATCCGTCTCTGCGTTGCTTGGAATAGGTCATTCAGTTAGCATCTTCTTCCTTCCTGCAGGGTTCCCTGAGCCTTATAGGCCCGCCATCAGTCTCACCTAGGTACTCTCATTCGGCAGCCTCTGGCTCCCTGAGGGCCTTCTTTTCTCGCCCAGGGCTCTCTCCCCCCGTTGTGTCCCCTTGTTTGTCTTGTTCTGTGTCACGGGTGTCTGGGTGTTTGGCCTGGAGCTGCTCTGCCCTGCTGCATAGCCTGGTGTAGGTATATAGCGGGGCATGTCCCGGGGCCTGGAAATTTGTAATGTAGGGCGTCTTTGGACTCTAGATGGGATTTGTAGATTGATGCAGGATGTCTGGAGCTGAGAAGTTCTCCTGCAGTGCCCTGATTTTTGTCCTTACATTCTTTCAGATGCAGCCAGATGGAATCGGTGGCAGAGGGTCCCCCCGAGAAGGTGAGTCACCGTTTGTCTTTGCGGGGGAAGCGAAAATGGTGCCTCTGTGTTACAGCATTGTTCTGTGTCTTTATTTTTAGGAACTAAAGGCAGCTCTTAGCAGTCAAGGTAAGTGGGCAAGGTGAGCAGTGACCGGTGGCTGGCAGCAGTTGTTAGTGCTCAGGTCTCAATTTCTGGTGCAGCTCTTAGCCTCCATTCTTGTCTGTGTGCTCTAGGCGGGCCGCTCGTGTTACGCCGAGACCCCCTCAGCAAGTGGCCCACAGACCCACTTCGTCGCTCTCGTGGGAATTCGGAGGCAGGACACGGCTCTGTGATGAAGCCTTGGTCTCGGTCATTTGAGGGTGTCACCCGGGGAGCCTTCAGGAGCGGCCGAGGACTTGCTGTGAGTCGGGGAGCTATTGAGGAGGTGCCAGGGTCCGCTCGAGTTTCAGCAATGCCACCTCACCTCGTCTCCTCTTCACCCAGGCAGACCCTGCCACGAGTTCGTCGGCCTCCGGGCGCGGCCGAAGCCTGGGGCCCGAGGAGCCGGGCGTTCTTAGGGGAACGGTGAGTAGCAGAATTGTTGCTTACTGGCCGCTGTGCGGCTAAGATCGTGCAGTGATGTTTGGTGTTCTTGCTTGCAGCTCAGCAAAGGGGCCCCAGGTCGGTGACTCAAGGAAACTGCCAGCGGGCGAGGCGGCCTTCCTTCGCAGCCGACGTGGATTCTCACCCCGGACGTCCGAGAGATAAGTCGGGGGCTAGGAGGCTGAGAGGGGGATGAAAGCGAGGCGCTGGGAGGGCTTTCTGAGGCAGCTTTGGAGATGGGGGTGGCCCCTTAGGCCACATAAAGGAAAAGCCTCCCAGTGCTGAAGTGCTCAGGGCAGAGCAGTGCCGGTGCACGGTGTGTCACTTGTCCGTCGTGCCTTCTGTGTCTTTTGCCTTAGTCCTTTGAGGGGCTTATCAGAAGCCCAGGTGTCCATCTTTGCCTCTCTGATCTCATCTGTGTTCCTCGGCCCAGTGCCGATTCCTTCTTTCCTTTGACTCGGGAGCCCGGGCGGGCATCGGCGCAGCATCCGGTCAGCTGTCTTTTGAGGTCTTGTTCTGAGCTGTTCTCGACAGCTGTGCACTGCAACCATCCGTCCTAGCAGATTAGGACGGGTACCAATGCGAAGATCCGTAGAGCATTCTGACCCTAGGGTTCTCGGGCATCCGTCTCTGCGTTGCTTGGAATAGGTCATTCAGTTAGCATCTTCTTCCTTCCTGCAGGGTTCCCTGAGCCTTATAGGCCCGCCATCAGTCTCACCTAGGTACTCTCATTCGGCAGCCTCTGGCTCCCTGAGGGCCTTCTTTTCTCGCCCAGGGCTCTCTCCCCCCGTTGTGTCCCCTTGTTTGTCTTGTTCTGTGTCACGGGTGTCTGGGTGTTTGGCCTGGAGCTGCTCTGCCCTGCTGCATAGCCTGGTGTAGGTATATAGCGGGGCATGTCCCGGGGCCTGGAAATTTGTAATGTAGGGCGTCTTTGGACTCTAGATGGGATTTGTAGATTGATGCAGGATGTCTGGAGCTGAGAAGTTCTCCTGCAGTGCCCTGATTTTTGTCCTTACATTCTTTCAGATGCAGCCAGATGGAATCGGTGGCAGAGGGTCCCCCCGAGAAGGTGAGTCACCGTTTGTCTTTGCGGGGGAAGCGAAAATGGTGCCTCTGTGTTACAGCATTGTTCTGTGTCTTTATTTTTAGGAACTAAAGGCAGCTCTTAGCAGTCAAGGTAAGTGGGCAAGGTGAGCAGTGACCGGTGGCTGGCAGCAGTTGTTAGTGCTCAGGTCTCAATTTCTGGTGCAGCTCTTAGCCTCCATTCTTGTCTGTGTGCTCTAGGCGGGCCGCTCGTGTTACGCCGAGACCCCCTCAGCAAGTGGCCCACAGACCCACTTCGTCGCTCTCGTGGGAATTCGGAGGCAGGACACGGCTCTGTGATGAAGCCTTGGTCTCGGTCATTTGAGGGTGTCACCCGGGGAGCCTTCAGGAGCGGCCGAGGACTTGCTGTGAGTCGGGGAGCTATTGAGGAGGTGCCAGGGTCCGCTCGAGTTTCAGCAATGCCACCTCACCTCGTCTCCTCTTCACCCAGGCAGACCCTGCCACGAGTTCGTCGGCCTCCGGGCGCGGCCGAAGCCTGGGGCCCGAGGAGCCGGGCGTTCTTAGGGGAACGGTGAGTAGCAGAATTGTTGCTTACTGGCCGCTGTGCGGCTAAGATCGTGCAGTGATGTTTGGTGTTCTTGCTTGCAGCTCAGCAAAGGGGCCCCAGGTCGGTGACTCAAGGAAACTGCCAGCGGGCGAGGCGGCCTTCCTTCGCAGCCGACGTGGATTCTCACCCCGGACGTCCGAGAGATAAGTCGGGGGCTAGGAGGCTGAGAGGGGGATGAAAGCGAGGCGCTGGGAGGGCTTTCTGAGGCAGCTTTGGAGATGGGGGTGGCCCCTTAGGCCACATAAAGGAAAAGCCTCCCAGTGCTGAAGTGCTCAGGGCAGAGCAGTGCCGGTGCACGGTGTGTCACTTGTCCGTCGTGCCTTCTGTGTCTTTTGCCTTAGTCCTTTGAGGGGCTTATCAGAAGCCCAGGTGTCCATCTTTGCCTCTCTGATCTCATCTGTGTTCCTCGGCCCAGTGCCGATTCCTTCTTTCCTTTGACTCGGGAGCCCGGGCGGGCATCGGCGCAGCATCCGGTCAGCTGTCTTTTGAGGTCTTGTTCTGAGCTGTTCTCGACAGCTGTGCACTGCAACCATCCGTCCTAGCAGATTAGGACGGGTACCAATGCGAAGATCCGTAGAGCATTCTGACCCTAGGGTTCTCGGGCATCCGTCTCTGCGTTGCTTGGAATAGGTCATTCAGTTAGCATCTTCTTCCTTCCTGCAGGGTTCCCTGAGCCTTATAGGCCCGCCATCAGTCTCACCTAGGTACTCTCATTCGGCAGCCTCTGGCTCCCTGAGGGCCTTCTTTTCTCGCCCAGGGCTCTCTCCCCCCGTTGTGTCCCCTTGTTTGTCTTGTTCTGTGTCACGGGTGTCTGGGTGTTTGGCCTGGAGCTGCTCTGCCCTGCTGCATAGCCTGGTGTAGGTATATAGCGGGGCATGTCCCGGGGCCTGGAAATTTGTAATGTAGGGCGTCTTTGGACTCTAGATGGGATTTGTAGATTGATGCAGGATGTCTGGAGCTGAGAAGTTCTCCTGCAGTGCCCTGATTTTTGTCCTTACATTCTTTCAGATGCAGCCAGATGGAATCGGTGGCAGAGGGTCCCCCCGAGAAGGTGAGTCACCGTTTGTCTTTGCGGGGGAAGCGAAAATGGTGCCTCTGTGTTACAGCATTGTTCTGTGTCTTTATTTTTAGGAACTAAAGGCAGCTCTTAGCAGTCAAGGTAAGTGGGCAAGGTGAGCAGTGACCGGTGGCTGGCAGCAGTTGTTAGTGCTCAGGTCTCAATTTCTGGTGCAGCTCTTAGCCTCCATTCTTGTCTGTGTGCTCTAGGCGGGCCGCTCGTGTTACGCCGAGACCCCCTCAGCAAGTGGCCCACAGACCCACTTCGTCGCTCTCGTGGGAATTCGGAGGCAGGACACGGCTCTGTGATGAAGCCTTGGTCTCGGTCATTTGAGGGTGTCACCCGGGGAGCCTTCAGGAGCGGCCGAGGACTTGCTGTGAGTCGGGGAGCTATTGAGGAGGTGCCAGGGTCCGCTCGAGTTTCAGCAATGCCACCTCACCTCGTCTCCTCTTCACCCAGGCAGACCCTGCCACGAGTTCGTCGGCCTCCGGGCGCGGCCGAAGCCTGGGGCCCGAGGAGCCGGGCGTTCTTAGGGGAACGGTGAGTAGCAGAATTGTTGCTTACTGGCCGCTGTGCGGCTAAGATCGTGCAGTGATGTTTGGTGTTCTTGCTTGCAGCTCAGCAAAGGGGCCCCAGGTCGGTGACTCAAGGAAACTGCCAGCGGGCGAGGCGGCCTTCCTTCGCAGCCGACGTGGATTCTCACCCCGGACGTCCGAGAGATAAGTCGGGGGCTAGGAGGCTGAGAGGGGGATGAAAGCGAGGCGCTGGGAGGGCTTTCTGAGGCAGCTTTGGAGATGGGGGTGGCCCCTTAGGCCACATAAAGGAAAAGCCTCCCAGTGCTGAAGTGCTCAGGGCAGAGCAGTGCCGGTGCACGGTGTGTCACTTGTCCGTCGTGCCTTCTGTGTCTTTTGCCTTAGTCCTTTGAGGGGCTTATCAGAAGCCCAGGTGTCCATCTTTGCCTCTCTGATCTCATCTGTGTTCCTCGGCCCAGTGCCGATTCCTTCTTTCCTTTGACTCGGGAGCCCGGGCGGGCATCGGCGCAGCATCCGGTCAGCTGTCTTTTGAGGTCTTGTTCTGAGCTGTTCTCGACAGCTGTGCACTGCAACCATCCGTCCTAGCAGATTAGGACGGGTACCAATGCGAAGATCCGTAGAGCATTCTGACCCTAGGGTTCTCGGGCATCCGTCTCTGCGTTGCTTGGAATAGGTCATTCAGTTAGCATCTTCTTCCTTCCTGCAGGGTTCCCTGAGCCTTATAGGCCCGCCATCAGTCTCACCTAGGTACTCTCATTCGGCAGCCTCTGGCTCCCTGAGGGCCTTCTTTTCTCGCCCAGGGCTCTCTCCCCCCGTTGTGTCCCCTTGTTTGTCTTGTTCTGTGTCACGGGTGTCTGGGTGTTTGGCCTGGAGCTGCTCTGCCCTGCTGCATAGCCTGGTGTAGGTATATAGCGGGGCATGTCCCGGGGCCTGGAAATTTGTAATGTAGGGCGTCTTTGGACTCTAGATGGGATTTGTAGATTGATGCAGGATGTCTGGAGCTGAGAAGTTCTCCTGCAGTGCCCTGATTTTTGTCCTTACATTCTTTCAGATGCAGCCAGATGGAATCGGTGGCAGAGGGTCCCCCCGAGAAGGTGAGTCACCGTTTGTCTTTGCGGGGGAAGCGAAAATGGTGCCTCTGTGTTACAGCATTGTTCTGTGTCTTTATTTTTAGGAACTAAAGGCAGCTCTTAGCAGTCAAGGTAAGTGGGCAAGGTGAGCAGTGACCGGTGGCTGGCAGCAGTTGTTAGTGCTCAGGTCTCAATTTCTGGTGCAGCTCTTAGCCTCCATTCTTGTCTGTGTGCTCTAGGCGGGCCGCTCGTGTTACGCCGAGACCCCCTCAGCAAGTGGCCCACAGACCCACTTCGTCGCTCTCGTGGGAATTCGGAGGCAGGACACGGCTCTGTGATGAAGCCTTGGTCTCGGTCATTTGAGGGTGTCACCCGGGGAGCCTTCAGGAGCGGCCGAGGACTTGCTGTGAGTCGGGGAGCTATTGAGGAGGTGCCAGGGTCCGCTCGAGTTTCAGCAATGCCACCTCACCTCGTCTCCTCTTCACCCAGGCAGACCCTGCCACGAGTTCGTCGGCCTCCGGGCGCGGCCGAAGCCTGGGGCCCGAGGAGCCGGGCGTTCTTAGGGGAACGGTGAGTAGCAGAATTGTTGCTTACTGGCCGCTGTGCGGCTAAGATCGTGCAGTGATGTTTGGTGTTCTTGCTTGCAGCTCAGCAAAGGGGCCCCAGGTCGGTGACTCAAGGAAACTGCCAGCGGGCGAGGCGGCCTTCCTTCGCAGCCGACGTGGATTCTCACCCCGGACGTCCGAGAGATAAGTCGGGGGCTAGGAGGCTGAGAGGGGGATGAAAGCGAGGCGCTGGGAGGGCTTTCTGAGGCAGCTTTGGAGATGGGGGTGGCCCCTTAGGCCACATAAAGGAAAAGCCTCCCAGTGCTGAAGTGCTCAGGGCAGAGCAGTGCCGGTGCACGGTGTGTCACTTGTCCGTCGTGCCTTCTGTGTCTTTTGCCTTAGTCCTTTGAGGGGCTTATCAGAAGCCCAGGTGTCCATCTTTGCCTCTCTGATCTCATCTGTGTTCCTCGGCCCAGTGCCGATTCCTTCTTTCCTTTGACTCGGGAGCCCGGGCGGGCATCGGCGCAGCATCCGGTCAGCTGTCTTTTGAGGTCTTGTTCTGAGCTCTTCTCGACAGCTGTGCACTGCAACCATCCGTCCTAGCAGATTAGGACGGGTACCAATGCGAAGATCCGTAGAGCATTCTGACCCTAGGGTTCTCGGGCATCCGTCTCTGCGTTGCTTGGAATAGGTCATTCAGTTAGCATCTTCTTCCTTCCTGCAGGGTTCCCTGAGCCTTATAGGCCCGCCATCAGTCTCACCTAGGTACTCTCATTCGGCAGCCTCTGGCTCCCTGAGGGCCTTCTTTTCTCGCCCAGGGCTCTCTCCCCCCGTTGTGTCCCCTTGTTTGTCTTGTTCTGTGTCACGGGTGTCTGGGTGTTTGGCCTGGAGCTGCTCTGCCCTGCTGCATAGCCTGGTGTAGGTATATAGCGGGGCATGTCCCGGGGCCTGGAAATTTGTAATGTAGGGCGTCTTTGGACTCTAGATGGGATTTGTAGATTGATGCAGGATGTCTGGAGCTGAGAAGTTCTCCTGCAGTGCCCTGATTTTTGTCCTTACATTCTTTCAGATGCAGCCAGATGGAATCGGTGGCAGAGGGTCCCCCCGAGAAGGTGAGTCACCGTTTGTCTTTGCGGGGGAAGCGAAAATGGTGCCTCTGTGTTACAGCATTGTTCTGTGTCTTTATTTTTAGGAACTAAAGGCAGCTCTTAGCAGTCAAGGTAAGTGGGCAAGGTGAGCAGTGACCGGTGGCTGGCAGCAGTTGTTAGTGCTCAGGTCTCAATTTCTGGTGCAGCTCTTAGCCTCCATTCTTGTCTGTGTGCTCTAGGCGGGCCGCTCGTGTTACGCCGAGACCCCCTCAGCAAGTGGCCCACAGACCCACTTCGTCGCTCTCGTGGGAATTCGGAGGCAGGACACAGCTCTGTGATGAAGCCTTGGTCTCGGTCATTTGAGGGTGTCACCCGGGGAGCCTTCAGGAGCGGCCGAGGACTTGCTGTGAGTCGGGGAGCTATTGAGGAGGTGCCAGGGTCCGCTCGAGTTTCAGCAATGCCACCTCACCTCGTCTCCTCTTCACCCAGGCAGACCCTGCCACGAGTTCGTCGGCCTCCGGGCGCGGCCGAAGCCTGGGGCCCGAGGAGCCGGGCGTTCTTAGGGGAACGGTGAGTAGCAGAATTGTTGCTTACTGGCCGCTGTGCGGCTAAGATCGTGCAGTGATGTTTGGTGTTCTTGCTTGCAGCTCAGCAAAGGGGCCCCAGGTCGGTGACTCAAGGAAACTGCCAGCGGGCGAGGCGGCCTTCCTTCGCAGCCGACGTGGATTCTCACCCCGGACGTCCGAGAGATAAGTCGGGGGCTAGGAGGCTGAGAGGGGGATGAAAGCGAGGCGCTGGGAGGGCTTTCTGAGGCAGCTTTGGAGATGGGGGTGGCCCCTTAGGCCACATAAAGGAAAAGCCTCCCAGTGCTGAAGTGCTCAGGGCAGAGCAGTGCCGGTGCACGGTGTGTCACTTGTCCGTCGTGCCTTCTGTGTCTTTTGCCTTAGTCCTTTGAGGGGCTTATCAGAAGCCCAGGTGTCCATCTTTGCCTCTCTGATCTCATCTGTGTTCCTCGGCCCAGTGCCGATTCCTTCTTTCCTTTGACTCGGGAGCCCGGGCGGGCATCGGCGCAGCATCCGGTCAGCTGTCTTTTGAGGTCTTGTTCTGAGCTGTTCTCGACAGCTGTGCACTGCAACCATCCGTCCTAGCAGATTAGGACGGGTACCAATGCGAAGATCCGTAGAGCATTCTGACCCTAGGGTTCTCGGGCATCCGTCTCTGCGTTGCTTGGAATAGGTCATTCAGTTAGCATCTTCTTCCTTCCTGCAGGGTTCCCTGAGCCTTATAGGCCCGCCATCAGTCTCACCTAGGTACTCTCATTCGGCAGCCTCTGGCTCCCTGAGGGCCTTCTTTTCTCGCCCAGGGCTCTCTCCCCCCGTTGTGTCCCCTTGTTTGTCTTGTTCTGTGTCACGGGTGTCTGGGTGTTTGGCCTGGAGCTGCTCTGCCCTGCTGCATAGCCTGGTGTAGGTATATAGCGGGGCATGTCCCGGGGCCTGGAAATTTGTAATGTAGGGCGTCTTTGGACTCTAGATGGGATTTGTAGATTGATGCAGGATGTCTGGAGCTGAGAAGTTCTCCTGCAGTGCCCTGATTTTTGTCCTTACATTCTTTCAGATGCAGCCAGATGGAATCGGTGGCAGAGGGTCCCCCCGAGAAGGTGAGTCACCGTTTGTCTTTGCGGGGGAAGCGAAAATGGTGCCTCTGTGTTACAGCATTGTTCTGTGTCTTTATTTTTAGGAACTAAAGGCAGCTCTTAGCAGTCAAGGTAAGTGGGCAAGGTGAGCAGTGACCGGTGGCTGGCAGCAGTTGTTAGTGCTCAGGTCTCAATTTCTGGTGCAGCTCTTAGCCTCCATTCTTGTCTGTGTGCTCTAGGCGGGCCGCTCGTGTTACGCCGAGACCCCCTCAGCAAGTGGCCCACAGACCCACTTCGTCGCTCTCGTGGGAATTCGGAGGCAGGACACGGCTCTGTGATGAAGCCTTGGTCTCGGTCATTTGAGGGTGTCACCCGGGGAGCCTTCAGGAGCGGCCGAGGACTTGCTGTGAGTCGGGGAGCTATTGAGGAGGTGCCAGGGTCCGCTCGAGTTTCAGCAATGCCACCTCACCTCGTCTCCTCTTCACCCAGGCAGACCCTGCCACGAGTTCGTCGGCCTCCGGGCGCGGCCGAAGCCTGGGGCCCGAGGAGCCGGGCGTTCTTAGGGGAACGGTGAGTAGCAGAATTGTTGCTTACTGGCCGCTGTGCGGCTAAGATCGTGCAGTGATGTTTGGTGTTCTTGCTTGCAGCTCAGCAAAGGGGCCCCAGGTCGGTGACTCAAGGAAACTGCCAGCGGGCGAGGCGGCCTTCCTTCGCAGCCGACGTGGATTCTCACCCCGGACGTCCGAGAGATAAGTCGGGGGCTAGGAGGCTGAGAGGGGGATGAAAGCGAGGCGCTGGGAGGGCTTTCTGAGGCAGCTTTGGAGATGGGGGTGGCCCCTTAGGCCACATAAAGGAAAAGCCTCCCAGTGCTGAAGTGCTCAGGGCAGAGCAGTGCCGGTGCACGGTGTGTCACTTGTCCGTCGTGCCTTCTGTGTCTTTTGCCTTAGTCCTTTGAGGGGCTTATCAGAAGCCCAGGTGTCCATCTTTGCCTCTCTGATCTCATCTGTGTTCCTCGGCCCAGTGCCGATTCCTTCTTTCCTTTGACTCGGGAGCCCGGGCGGGCATCGGCGCAGCATCCGGTCAGCTGTCTTTTGAGGTCTTGTTCTGAGCTGTTCTCGACAGCTGTGCACTGCAACCATCCGTCCTAGCAGATTAGGACGGGTACCAATGCGAAGATCCGTAGAGCATTCTGACCCTAGGGTTCTCGGGCATCCGTCTCTGCGTTGCTTGGAATAGGTCATTCAGTTAGCATCTTCTTCCTTCCTGCAGGGTTCCCTGAGCCTTATAGGCCCGCCATCAGTCTCACCTAGGTACTCTCATTCGGCAGCCTCTGGCTCCCTGAGGGCCTTCTTTTCTCGCCCAGGGCTCTCTCCCCCCGTTGTGTCCCCTTGTTTGTCTTGTTCTGTGTCACGGGTGTCTGGGTGTTTGGCCTGGAGCTGCTCTGCCCTGCTGCATAGCCTGGTGTAGGTATATAGCGGGGCATGTCCCGGGGCCTGGAAATTTGTAATGTAGGGCGTCTTTGGACTCTAGATGGGATTTGTAGATTGATGCAGGATGTCTGGAGCTGAGAAGTTCTCCTGCAGTGCCCTGATTTTTGTCCTTACATTCTTTCAGATGCAGCCAGATGGAATCGGTGGCAGAGGGTCCCCCCGAGAAGGTGAGTCACCGTTTGTCTTTGCGGGGGAAGCGAAAATGGTGCCTCTGTGTTACAGCATTGTTCTGTGTCTTTATTTTTAGGAACTAAAGGCAGCTCTTAGCAGTCAAGGTAAGTGGGCAAGGTGAGCAGTGACCGGTGGCTGGCAGCAGTTGTTAGTGCTCAGGTCTCAATTTCTGGTGCAGCTCTTAGCCTCCATTCTTGTCTGTGTGCTCTAGGCGGGCCGCTCGTGTTACGCCGAGACCCCCTCAGCAAGTGGCCCACAGACCCACTTCGTCGCTCTCGTGGGAATTCGGAGGCAGGACACGGCTCTGTGATGAAGCCTTGGTCTCGGTCATTTGAGGGTGTCACCCGGGGAGCCTTCAGGAGCGGCCGAGGACTTGCTGTGAGTCGGGGAGCTATTGAGGAGGTGCCAGGGTCCGCTCGAGTTTCAGCAATGCCACCTCACCTCGTCTCCTCTTCACCCAGGCAGACCCTGCCACGAGTTCGTCGGCCTCCGGGCGCGGCCGAAGCCTGGGGCCCGAGGAGCCGGGCGTTCTTAGGGGAACGGTGAGTAGCAGAATTGTTGCTTACTGGCCGCTGTGCGGCTAAGATCGTGCAGTGATGTTTGGTGTTCTTGCTTGCAGCTCAGCAAAGGGGCCCCAGGTCGGTGACTCAAGGAAACTGCCAGCGGGCGAGGCGGCCTTCCTTCGCAGCCGACGTGGATTCTCACCCCGGACGTCCGAGAGATAAGTCGGGGGCTAGGAGGCTGAGAGGGGGATGAAAGCGAGGCGCTGGGAGGGCTTTCTGAGGCAGCTTTGGAGATGGGGGTGGCCCCTTAGGCCACATAAAGGAAAAGCCTCCCAGTGCTGAAGTGCTCAGGGCAGAGCAGTGCCGGTGCACGGTGTGTCACTTGTCCGTCGTGCCTTCTGTGTCTTTTGCCTTAGTCCTTTGAGGGGCTTATCAGAAGCCCAGGTGTCCATCTTTGCCTCTCTGATCTCATCTGTGTTCCTCGGCCCAGTGCCGATTCCTTCTTTCCTTTGACTCGGGAGCCCGGGCGGGCATCGGCGCAGCATCCGGTCAGCTGTCTTTTGAGGTCTTGTTCTGAGCTGTTCTCGACAGCTGTGCACTGCAACCATCCGTCCTAGCAGATTAGGACGGGTACCAATGCGAAGATCCGTAGAGCATTCTGACCCTAGGGTTCTCGGGCATCCGTCTCTGCGTTGCTTGGAATAGGTCATTCAGTTAGCATCTTCTTCCTTCCTGCAGGGTTCCCTGAGCCTTATAGGCCCGCCATCAGTCTCACCTAGGTACTCTCATTCGGCAGCCTCTGGCTCCCTGAGGGCCTTCTTTTCTCGCCCAGGGCTCTCTCCCCCCGTTGTGTCCCCTTGTTTGTCTTGTTCTGTGTCACGGGTGTCTGGGTGTTTGGCCTGGAGCTGCTCTGCCCTGCTGCATAGCCTGGTGTAGGTATATAGCGGGGCATGTCCCGGGGCCTGGAAATTTGTAATGTAGGGCGTCTTTGGACTCTAGATGGGATTTGTAGATTGATGCAGGATGTCTGGAGCTGAGAAGTTCTCCTGCAGTGCCCTGATTTTTGTCCTTACATTCTTTCAGATGCAGCCAGATGGAATCGGTGGCAGAGGGTCCCCCCGAGAAGGTGAGTCACCGTTTGTCTTTGCGGGGGAAGCGAAAATGGTGCCTCTGTGTTACAGCATTGTTCTGTGTCTTTATTTTTAGGAACTAAAGGCAGCTCTTAGCAGTCAAGGTAAGTGGGCAAGGTGAGCAGTGACCGGTGGCTGGCAGCAGTTGTTAGTGCTCAGGTCTCAATTTCTGGTGCAGCTCTTAGCCTCCATTCTTGTCTGTGTGCTCTAGGCGGGCCGCTCGTGTTACGCCGAGACCCCCTCAGCAAGTGGCCCACAGACCCACTTCGTCGCTCTCGTGGGAATTCGGAGGCAGGACACGGCTCTGTGATGAAGCCTTGGTCTCGGTCATTTGAGGGTGTCACCCGGGGAGCCTTCAGGAGCGGCCGAGGACTTGCTGTGAGTCGGGGAGCTATTGAGGAGGTGCCAGGGTCCGCTCGAGTTTCAGCAATGCCACCTCACCTCGTCTCCTCTTCACCCAGGCAGACCCTGCCACGAGTTCGTCGGCCTCCGGGCGCGGCCGAAGCCTGGGGCCCGAGGAGCCGGGCGTTCTTAGGGGAACGGTGAGTAGCAGAATTGTTGCTTACTGGCCGCTGTGCGGCTAAGATCGTGCAGTGATGTTTGGTGTTCTTGCTTGCAGCTCAGCAAAGGGGCCCCAGGTCGGTGACTCAAGGAAACTGCCAGCGGGCGAGGCGGCCTTCCTTCGCAGCCGACGTGGATTCTCACCCCGGACGTCCGAGAGATAAGTCGGGGGCTAGGAGGCTGAGAGGGGGATGAAAGCGAGGCGCTGGGAGGGCTTTCTGAGGCAGCTTTGGAGATGGGGGTGGCCCCTTAGGCCACATAAAGGAAAAGCCTCCCAGTGCTGAAGTGCTCAGGGCAGAGCAGTGCCGGTGCACGGTGTGTCACTTGTCCGTCGTGCCTTCTGTGTCTTTTGCCTTAGTCCTTTGAGGGGCTTATCAGAAGCCCAGGTGTCCATCTTTGCCTCTCTGATCTCATCTGTGTTCCTCGGCCCAGTGCCGATTCCTTCTTTCCTTTGACTCGGGAGCCCGGGCGGGCATCGGCGCAGCATCCGGTCAGCTGTCTTTTGAGGTCTTGTTCTGAGCTGTTCTCGACAGCTGTGCACTGCAACCATCCGTCCTAGCAGATTAGGACGGGTACCAATGCGAAGATCCGTAGAGCATTCTGACCCTAGGGTTCTCGGGCATCCGTCTCTGCGTTGCTTGGAATAGGTCATTCAGTTAGCATCTTCTTCCTTCCTGCAGGGTTCCCTGAGCCTTATAGGCCCGCCATCAGTCTCACCTAGGTACTCTCATTCGGCAGCCTCTGGCTCCCTGAGGGCCTTCTTTTCTCGCCCAGGGCTCTCTCCCCCCGTTGTGTCCCCTTGTTTGTCTTGTTCTGTGTCACGGGTGTCTGGGTGTTTGGCCTGGAGCTGCTCTGCCCTGCTGCATAGCCTGGTGTAGGTATATAGCGGGGCATGTCCCGGGGCCTGGAAATTTGTAATGTAGGGCGTCTTTGGACTCTAGATGGGATTTGTAGATTGATGCAGGATGTCTGGAGCTGAGAAGTTCTCCTGCAGTGCCCTGATTTTTGTCCTTACATTCTTTCAGATGCAGCCAGATGGAATCGGTGGCAGAGGGTCCCCCCGAGAAGGTGAGTCACCGTTTGTCTTTGCGGGGGAAGCGAAAATGGTGCCTCTGTGTTACAGCATTGTTCTGTGTCTTTATTTTTAGGAACTAAAGGCAGCTCTTAGCAGTCAAGGTAAGTGGGCAAGGTGAGCAGTGACCGGTGGCTGGCAGCAGTTGTTAGTGCTCAGGTCTCAATTTCTGGTGCAGCTCTTAGCCTCCATTCTTGTCTGTGTGCTCTAGG
Organism: Anomalospiza imberbis; assembly: GCF_031753505.1. Classification (NCBI taxonomy): domain Eukaryota; kingdom Metazoa; phylum Chordata; class Aves; order Passeriformes; family Viduidae; genus Anomalospiza; species Anomalospiza imberbis. Next base: position 29,002 of record NW_027100173.1, read on the forward strand.
CGGGCCGCTCGTGTTACGCCGAGACCCCCTCAGCAAGTGGCCCACAGACCCACTTCGTCGCTCTCGTGGGAATTCGGAGGCAGGACACGGCTCTGTGATGAAGCCTTGGTCTCGGTCATTTGAGGGTGTCACCCGGGGAGCCTTCAGGAGCGGCCGAGGACTTGCTGTGAGTCGGGGAGCTATTGAGGAGGTGCCAGGGTCCGCTCGAGTTTCAGCAATGCCACCTCACCTCGTCTCCTCTTCACCCAGGCAGACCCTGCCACGAGTTCGTCGGCCTCCGGGCGCGGCCGAAGCCTGGGGCCCGAGGAGCCGGGCGTTCTTAGGGGAACGGTGAGTAGCAGAATTGTTGCTTACTGGCCGCTGTGCGGCTAAGATCGTGCAGTGATGTTTGGTGTTCTTGCTTGCAGCTCAGCAAAGGGGCCCCAGGTCGGTGACTCAAGGAAACTGCCAGCGGGCGAGGCGGCCTTCCTTCGCAGCCGACGTGGATTCTCACCCCGGACGTCCGAGAGATAAGTCGGGGGCTAGGAGGCTGAGAGGGGGATGAAAGCGAGGCGCTGGGAGGGCTTTCTGAGGCAGCTTTGGAGATGGGGGTGGCCCCTTAGGCCACATAAAGGAAAAGCCTCCCAGTGCTGAAGTGCTCAGGGCAGAGCAGTGCCGGTGCACGGTGTGTCACTTGTCCGTCGTGCCTTCTGTGTCTTTTGCCTTAGTCCTTTGAGGGGCTTATCAGAAGCCCAGGTGTCCATCTTTGCCTCTCTGATCTCATCTGTGTTCCTCGGCCCAGTGCCGATTCCTTCTTTCCTTTGACTCGGGAGCCCGGGCGGGCATCGGCGCAGCATCCGGTCAGCTGTCTTTTGAGGTCTTGTTCTGAGCTGTTCTCGACAGCTGTGCACTGCAACCATCCGTCCTAGCAGATTAGGACGGGTACCAATGCGAAGATCCGTAGAGCATTCTGACCCTAGGGTTCTCGGGCATCCGTCTCTGCGTTGCTTGGAATAGGTCATTCAGTTAGCATCTTCTTCCTTCCTGCAGGGTTCCCTGAGCCTTATAGGCCCGCCATCAGTCTCACCTAGGTACTCTCATTCGGCAGCCTCTGGCTCCCTGAGGGCCTTCTTTTCTCGCCCAGGGCTCTCTCCCCCCGTTGTGTCCCCTTGTTTGTCTTGTTCTGTGTCACGGGTGTCTGGGTGTTTGGCCTGGAGCTGCTCTGCCCTGCTGCATAGCCTGGTGTAGGTATATAGCGGGGCATGTCCCGGGGCCTGGAAATTTGTAATGTAGGGCGTCTTTGGACTCTAGATGGGATTTGTAGATTGATGCAGGATGTCTGGAGCTGAGAAGTTCTCCTGCAGTGCCCTGATTTTTGTCCTTACATTCTTTCAGATGCAGCCAGATGGAATCGGTGGCAGAGGGTCCCCCCGAGAAGGTGAGTCACCGTTTGTCTTTGCGGGGGAAGCGAAAATGGTGCCTCTGTGTTACAGCATTGTTCTGTGTCTTTATTTTTAGGAACTAAAGGCAGCTCTTAGCAGTCAAGGTAAGTGGGCAAGGTGAGCAGTGACCGGTGGCTGGCAGCAGTTGTTAGTGCTCAGGTCTCAATTTCTGGTGCAGCTCTTAGCCTCCATTCTTGTCTGTGTGCTCTAGGCGGGCCGCTCGTGTTACGCCGAGACCCCCTCAGCAAGTGGCCCACAGACCCACTTCGTCGCTCTCGTGGGAATTCGGAGGCAGGACACGGCTCTGTGATGAAGCCTTGGTCTCGGTCATTTGAGGGTGTCACCCGGGGAGCCTTCAGGAGCGGCCGAGGACTTGCTGTGAGTCGGGGAGCTATTGAGGAGGTGCCAGGGTCCGCTCGAGTTTCAGCAATGCCACCTCACCTCGTCTCCTCTTCACCCAGGCAGACCCTGCCACGAGTTCGTCGGCCTCCGGGCGCGGCCGAAGCCTGGGGCCCGAGGAGCCGGGCGTTCTTAGGGGAACGGTGAGTAGCAGAATTGTTGCTTACTGGCCGCTGTGCGGCTAAGATCGTGCAGTGATGTTTGGTGTTCTTGCTTGCAGCTCAGCAAAGGGGCCCCAGGTCGGTGACTCAAGGAAACTGCCAGCGGGCGAGGCGGCCTTCCTTCGCAGCCGACGTGGATTCTCACCCCGGACGTCCGAGAGATAAGTCGGGGGCTAGGAGGCTGAGAGGGGGATGAAAGCGAGGCGCTGGGAGGGCTTTCTGAGGCAGCTTTGGAGATGGGGGTGGCCCCTTAGGCCACATAAAGGAAAAGCCTCCCAGTGCTGAAGTGCTCAGGGCAGAGCAGTGCCGGTGCACGGTGTGTCACTTGTCCGTCGTGCCTTCTGTGTCTTTTGCCTTAGTCCTTTGAGGGGCTTATCAGAAGCCCAGGTGTCCATCTTTGCCTCTCTGATCTCATCTGTGTTCCTCGGCCCAGTGCCGATTCCTTCTTTCCTTTGACTCGGGAGCCCGGGCGGGCATCGGCGCAGCATCCGGTCAGCTGTCTTTTGAGGTCTTGTTCTGAGCTGTTCTCGACAGCTGTGCACTGCAACCATCCGTCCTAGCAGATTAGGACGGGTACCAATGCGAAGATCCGTAGAGCATTCTGACCCTAGGGTTCTCGGGCATCCGTCTCTGCGTTGCTTGGAATAGGTCATTCAGTTAGCATCTTCTTCCTTCCTGCAGGGTTCCCTGAGCCTTATAGGCCCGCCATCAGTCTCACCTAGGTACTCTCATTCGGCAGCCTCTGGCTCCCTGAGGGCCTTCTTTTCTCGCCCAGGGCTCTCTCCCCCCGTTGTGTCCCCTTGTTTGTCTTGTTCTGTGTCACGGGTGTCTGGGTGTTTGGCCTGGAGCTGCTCTGCCCTGCTGCATAGCCTGGTGTAGGTATATAGCGGGGCATGTCCCGGGGCCTGGAAATTTGTAATGTAGGGCGTCTTTGGACTCTAGATGGGATTTGTAGATTGATGCAGGATGTCTGGAGCTGAGAAGTTCTCCTGCAGTGCCCTGATTTTTGTCCTTACATTCTTTCAGATGCAGCCAGATGGAATCGGTGGCAGAGGGTCCCCCCGAGAAGGTGAGTCACCGTTTGTCTTTGCGGGGGAAGCGAAAATGGTGCCTCTGTGTTACAGCATTGTTCTGTGTCTTTATTTTTAGGAACTAAAGGCAGCTCTTAGCAGTCAAGGTAAGTGGGCAAGGTGAGCAGTGACCGGTGGCTGGCAGCAGTTGTTAGTGCTCAGGTCTCAATTTCTGGTGCAGCTCTTAGCCTCCATTCTTGTCTGTGTGCTCTAGGCGGGCCGCTCGTGTTACGCCGAGACCCCCTCAGCAAGTGGCCCACAGACCCACTTCGTCGCTCTCGTGGGAATTCGGAGGCAGGACACGGCTCTGTGATGAAGCCTTGGTCTCGGTCATTTGAGGGTGTCACCCGGGGAGCCTTCAGGAGCGGCCGAGGACTTGCTGTGAGTCGGGGAGCTATTGAGGAGGTGCCAGGGTCCGCTCGAGTTTCAGCAATGCCACCTCACCTCGTCTCCTCTTCACCCAGGCAGACCCTGCCACGAGTTCGTCGGCCTCCGGGCGCGGCCGAAGCCTGGGGCCCGAGGAGCCGGGCGTTCTTAGGGGAACGGTGAGTAGCAGAATTGTTGCTTACTGGCCGCTGTGCGGCTAAGATCGTGCAGTGATGTTTGGTGTTCTTGCTTGCAGCTCAGCAAAGGGGCCCCAGGTCGGTGACTCAAGGAAACTGCCAGCGGGCGAGGCGGCCTTCCTTCGCAGCCGACGTGGATTCTCACCCCGGACGTCCGAGAGATAAGTCGGGGGCTAGGAGGCTGAGAGGGGGATGAAAGCGAGGCGCTGGGAGGGCTTTCTGAGGCAGCTTTGGAGATGGGGGTGGCCCCTTAGGCCACATAAAGGAAAAGCCTCCCAGTGCTGAAGTGCTCAGGGCAGAGCAGTGCCGGTGCACGGTGTGTCACTTGTCCGTCGTGCCTTCTGTGTCTTTTGCCTTAGTCCTTTGAGGGGCTTATCAGAAGCCCAGGTGTCCATCTTTGCCTCTCTGATCTCATCTGTGTTCCTCGGCCCAGTGCCGATTCCTTCTTTCCTTTGACTCGGGAGCCCGGGCGGGCATCGGCGCAGCATCCGGTCAGCTGTCTTTTGAGGTCTTGTTCTGAGCTGTTCTCGACAGCTGTGCACTGCAACCATCCGTCCTAGCAGATTAGGACGGGTACCAATGCGAAGATCCGTAGAGCATTCTGACCCTAGGGTTCTCGGGCATCCGTCTCTGCGTTGCTTGGAATAGGTCATTCAGTTAGCATCTTCTTCCTTCCTGCAGGGTTCCCTGAGCCTTATAGGCCCGCCATCAGTCTCACCTAGGTACTCTCATTCGGCAGCCTCTGGCTCCCTGAGGGCCTTCTTTTCTCGCCCAGGGCTCTCTCCCCCCGTTGTGTCCCCTTGTTTGTCTTGTTCTGTGTCACGGGTGTCTGGGTGTTTGGCCTGGAGCTGCTCTGCCCTGCTGCATAGCCTGGTGTAGGTATATAGCGGGGCATGTCCCGGGGCCTGGAAATTTGTAATGTAGGGCGTCTTTGGACTCTAGATGGGATTTGTAGATTGATGCAGGATGTCTGGAGCTGAGAAGTTCTCCTGCAGTGCCCTGATTTTTGTCCTTACATTCTTTCAGATGCAGCCAGATGGAATCGGTGGCAGAGGGTCCCCCCGAGAAGGTGAGTCACCGTTTGTCTTTGCGGGGGAAGCGAAAATGGTGCCTCTGTGTTACAGCATTGTTCTGTGTCTTTATTTTTAGGAACTAAAGGCAGCTCTTAGCAGTCAAGGTAAGTGGGCAAGGTGAGCAGTGGCCGGTGGCTGGCAGCAGTTGTTAGTGCTCAGGTCTCAATTTCTGGTGCAGCTCTTAGCCTCCATTCTTGTCTGTGTGCTCTAGGCGGGCCGCTCGTGTTACGCCGAGACCCCCTCAGCAAGTGGCCCACAGACCCACTTCGTCGCTCTCGTGGGAATTCGGAGGCAGGACACGGCTCTGTGATGAAGCCTTGGTCTCGGTCATTTGAGGGTGTCACCCGGGGAGCCTTCAGGAGCGGCCGAGGACTTGCTGTGAGTCGGGGAGCTATTGAGGAGGTGCCAGGGTCCGCTCGAGTTTCAGCAATGCCACCTCACCTCGTCTCCTCTTCACCCAGGCAGACCCTGCCACGAGTTCGTCGGCCTCCGGGCGCGGCCGAAGCCTGGGGCCCGAGGAGCCGGGCGTTCTTAGGGGAACGGTGAGTAGCAGAATTGTTGCTTACTGGCCGCTGTGCGGCTAAGATCGTGCAGTGATGTTTGGTGTTCTTGCTTGCAGCTCAGCAAAGGGGCCCCAGGTCGGTGACTCAAGGAAACTGCCAGCGGGCGAGGCGGCCTTCCTTCGCAGCCGACGTGGATTCTCACCCCGGACGTCCGAGAGATAAGTCGGGGGCTAGGAGGCTGAGAGGGGGATGAAAGCGAGGCGCTGGGAGGGCTTTCTGAGGCAGCTTTGGAGATGGGGGTGGCCCCTTAGGCCACATAAAGGAAAAGCCTCCCAGTGCTGAAGTGCTCAGGGCAGAGCAGTGCCGGTGCACGGTGTGTCACTTGTCCGTCGTGCCTTCTGTGTCTTTTGCCTTAGTCCTTTGAGGGGCTTATCAGAAGCCCAGGTGTCCATCTTTGCCTCTCTGATCTCATCTGTGTTCCTCGGCCCAGTGCCGATTCCTTCTTTCCTTTGACTCGGGAGCCCGGGCGGGCATCGGCGCAGCATCCGGTCAGCTGTCTTTTGAGGTCTTGTTCTGAGCTGTTCTCGACAGCTGTGCACTGCAACCATCCGTCCTAGCAGATTAGGACGGGTACCAATGCGAAGATCCGTAGAGCATTCTGACCCTAGGGTTCTCGGGCATCCGTCTCTGCGTTGCTTGGAATAGGTCATTCAGTTAGCATCTTCTTCCTTCCTGCAGGGTTCCCTGAGCCTTATAGGCCCGCCATCAGTCTCACCTAGGTACTCTCATTCGGCAGCCTCTGGCTCCCTGAGGGCCTTCTTTTCTCGCCCAGGGCTCTCTCCCCCCGTTGTGTCCCCTTGTTTGTCTTGTTCTGTGTCACGGGTGTCTGGGTGTTTGGCCTGGAGCTGCTCTGCCCTGCTGCATAGCCTGGTGTAGGTATATAGCGGGGCATGTCCCGGGGCCTGGAAATTTGTAATGTAGGGCGTCTTTGGACTCTAGATGGGATTTGTAGATTGATGCAGGATGTCTGGAGCTGAGAAGTTCTCCTGCAGTGCCCTGATTTTTGTCCTTACATTCTTTCAGATGCAGCCAGATGGAATCGGTGGCAGAGGGTCCCCCCGAGAAGGTGAGTCACCGTTTGTCTTTGCGGGGGAAGCGAAAATGGTGCCTCTGTGTTACAGCATTGTTCTGTGTCTTTATTTTTAGGAACTAAAGGCAGCTCTTAGCAGTCAAGGTAAGTGGGCAAGGTGAGCAGTGGCCGGTGGCTGGCAGCAGTTGTTAGTGCTCAGGTCTCAATTTCTGGTGCAGCTCTTAGCCTCCATTCTTGTCTGTGTGCTCTAGGCGGGCCGCTCGTGTTACGCCGAGACCCCCTCAGCAAGTGGCCCACAGACCCACTTCGTCGCTCTCGTGGGAATTCGGAGGCAGGACACGGCTCTGTGATGAAGCCTTGGTCTCGGTCATTTGAGGGTGTCACCCGGGGAGCCTTCAGGAGCGGCCGAGGACTTGCTGTGAGTCGGGGAGCTATTGAGGAGGTGCCAGGGTCCGCTCGAGTTTCAGCAATGCCACCTCACCTCGTCTCCTCTTCACCCAGGCAGACCCTGCCACGAGTTCGTCGGCCTCCGGGCGCGGCCGAAGCCTGGGGCCCGAGGAGCCGGGCGTTCTTAGGGGAACGGTGAGTAGCAGAATTGTTGCTTACTGGCCGCTGTGCGGCTAAGATCGTGCAGTGATGTTTGGTGTTCTTGCTTGCAGCTCAGCAAAGGGGCCCCAGGTCGGTGACTCAAGGAAACTGCCAGCGGGCGAGGCGGCCTTCCTTCGCAGCCGACGTGGATTCTCACCCCGGACGTCCGAGAGATAAGTCGGGGGCTAGGAGGCTGAGAGGGGGATGAAAGCGAGGCGCTGGGAGGGCTTTCTGAGGCAGCTTTGGAGATGGGGGTGGCCCCTTAGGCCACATAAAGGAAAAGCCTCCCAGTGCTGAAGTGCTCAGGGCAGAGCAGTGCCGGTGCACGGTGTGTCACTTGTCCGTCGTGCCTTCTGTGTCTTTTGCCTTAGTCCTTTGAGGGGCTTATCAGAAGCCCAGGTGTCCATCTTTGCCTCTCTGATCTCATCTGTGTTCCTCGGCCCAGTGCCGATTCCTTCTTTCCTTTGACTCGGGAGCCCGGGCGGGCATCGGCGCAGCATCCGGTCAGCTGTCTTTTGAGGTCTTGTTCTGAGCTGTTCTCGACAGCTGTGCACTGCAACCATCCGTCCTAGCAGATTAGGACGGGTACCAATGCGAAGATCCGTAGAGCATTCTGACCCTAGGGTTCTCGGGCATCCGTCTCTGCGTTGCTTGGAATAGGTCATTCAGTTAGCATCTTCTTCCTTCCTGCAGGGTTCCCTGAGCCTTATAGGCCCGCCATCAGTCTCACCTAGGTACTCTCATTCGGCAGCCTCTGGCTCCCTGAGGGCCTTCTTTTCTCGCCCAGGGCTCTCTCCCCCCGTTGTGTCCCCTTGTTTGTCTTGTTCTGTGTCACGGGTGTCTGGGTGTTTGGCCTGGAGCTGCTCTGCCCTGCTGCATAGCCTGGTGTAGGTATATAGCGGGGCATGTCCCGGGGCCTGGAAATTTGTAATGTAGGGCGTCTTTGGACTCTAGATGGGATTTGTAGATTGATGCAGGATGTCTGGAGCTGAGAAGTTCTCCTGCAGTGCCCTGATTTTTGTCCTTACATTCTTTCAGATGCAGCCAGATGGAATCGGTGGCAGAGGGTCCCCCCGAGAAGGTGAGTCACCGTTTGTCTTTGCGGGGGAAGCGAAAATGGTGCCTCTGTGTTACAGCATTGTTCTGTGTCTTTATTTTTAGGAACTAAAGGCAGCTCTTAGCAGTCAAGGTAAGTGGGCAAGGTGAGCAGTGACCGGTGGCTGGCAGCAGTTGTTAGTGCTCAGGTCTCAATTTCTGGTGCAGCTCTTAGCCTCCATTCTTGTCTGTGTGCTCTAGGCGGGCCGCTCGTGTTACGCCGAGACCCCCTCAGCAAGTGGCCCACAGACCCACTTCGTCGCTCTCGTGGGAATTCGGAGGCAGGACACGGCTCTGTGATGAAGCCTTGGTCTCGGTCATTTGAGGGTGTCACCCGGGGAGCCTTCAGGAGCGGCCGAGGACTTGCTGTGAGTCGGGGAGCTATTGAGGAGGTGCCAGGGTCCGCTCGAGTTTCAGCAATGCCACCTCACCTCGTCTCCTCTTCACCCAGGCAGACCCTGCCACGAGTTCGTCGGCCTCCGGGCGCGGCCGAAGCCTGGGGCCCGAGGAGCCGGGCGTTCTTAGGGGAACGGTGAGTAGCAGAATTGTTGCTTACTGGCCGCTGTGCGGCTAAGATCGTGCAGTGATGTTTGGTGTTCTTGCTTGCAGCTCAGCAAAGGGGCCCCAGGTCGGTGACTCAAGGAAACTGCCAGCGGGCGAGGCGGCCTTCCTTCGCAGCCGACGTGGATTCTCACCCCGGACGTCCGAGAGATAAGTCGGGGGCTAGGAGGCTGAGAGGGGGATGAAAGCGAGGCGCTGGGAGGGCTTTCTGAGGCAGCTTTGGAGATGGGGGTGGCCCCTTAGGCCACATAAAGGAAAAGCCTCCCAGTGCTGAAGTGCTCAGGGCAGAGCAGTGCCGGTGCACGGTGTGTCACTTGTCCGTCGTGCCTTCTGTGTCTTTTGCCTTAGTCCTTTGAGGGGCTTATCAGAAGCCCAGGTGTCCATCTTTGCCTCTCTGATCTCATCTGTGTTCCTCGGCCCAGTGCCGATTCCTTCTTTCCTTTGACTCGGGAGCCCGGGCGGGCATCGGCGCAGCATCCGGTCAGCTGTCTTTTGAGGTCTTGTTCTGAGCTGTTCTCGACAGCTGTGCACTGCAACCATCCGTCCTAGCAGATTAGGACGGGTACCAATGCGAAGATCCGTAGAGCATTCTGACCCTAGGGTTCTCGGGCATCCGTCTCTGCGTTGCTTGGAATAGGTCATTCAGTTAGCATCTTCTTCCTTCCTGCAGGGTTCCCTGAGCCTTATAGGCCCGCCATCAGTCTCACCTAGGTACTCTCATTCGGCAGCCTCTGGCTCCCTGAGGGCCTTCTTTTCTCGCCCAGGGCTCTCTCCCCCCGTTGTGTCCCCTTGTTTGTCTTGTTCTGTGTCACGGGTGTCTGGGTGTTTGGCCTGGAGCTGCTCTGCCCTGCTGCATAGCCTGGTGTAGGTATATAGCGGGGCATGTCCCGGGGCCTGGAAATTTGTAATGTAGGGCGTCTTTGGACTCTAGATGGGATTTGTAGATTGATGCAGGATGTCTGGAGCTGAGAAGTTCTCCTGCAGTGCCCTGATTTTTGTCCTTACATTCTTTCAGATGCAGCCAGATGGAATCGGTGGCAGAGGGTCCCCCCGAGAAGGTGAGTCACCGTTTGTCTTTGCGGGGGAAGCGAAAATGGTGCCTCTGTGTTACAGCATTGTTCTGTGTCTTTATTTTTAGGAACTAAAGGCAGCTCTTAGCAGTCAAGGTAAGTGGGCAAGGTGAGCAGTGACCGGTGGCTGGCAGCAGTTGTTAGTGCTCAGGTCTCAATTTCTGGTGCAGCTCTTAGCCTCCATTCTTGTCTGTGTGCTCTAGGCGGGCCGCTCGTGTTACGCCGAGACCCCCTCAGCAAGTGGCCCACAGACCCACTTCGTCGCTCTCGTGGGAATTCGGAGGCAGGACACGGCTCTGTGATGAAGCCTTGGTCTCGGTCATTTGAGGGTGTCACCCGGGGAGCCTTCAGGAGCGGCCGAGGACTTGCTGTGAGTCGGGGAGCTATTGAGGAGGTGCCAGGGTCCGCTCGAGTTTCAGCAATGCCACCTCACCTCGTCTCCTCTTCACCCAGGCAGACCCTGCCACGAGTTCGTCGGCCTCCGGGCGCGGCCGAAGCCTGGGGCCCGAGGAGCCGGGCGTTCTTAGGGGAACGGTGAGTAGCAGAATTGTTGCTTACTGGCCGCTGTGCGGCTAAGATCGTGCAGTGATGTTTGGTGTTCTTGCTTGCAGCTCAGCAAAGGGGCCCCAGGTCGGTGACTCAAGGAAACTGCCAGCGGGCGAGGCGGCCTTCCTTCGCAGCCGACGTGGATTCTCACCCCGGACGTCCGAGAGATAAGTCGGGGGCTAGGAGGCTGAGAGGGGGATGAAAGCGAGGCGCTGGGAGGGCTTTCTGAGGCAGCTTTGGAGATGGGGGTGGCCCCTTAGGCCACATAAAGGAAAAGCCTCCCAGTGCTGAAGTGCTCAGGGCAGAGCAGTGCCGGTGCACGGTGTGTCACTTGTCCGTCGTGCCTTCTGTGTCTTTTGCCTTAGTCCTTTGAGGGGCTTATCAGAAGCCCAGGTGTCCATCTTTGCCTCTCTGATCTCATCTGTGTTCCTCGGCCCAGTGCCGATTCCTTCTTTCCTTTGACTCGGGAGCCCGGGCGGGCATCGGCGCAGCATCCGGTCAGCTGTCTTTTGAGGTCTTGTTCTGAGCTCTTCTCGACAGCTGTGCACTGCAACCATCCGTCCTAGCAGATTAGGACGGGTACCAATGCGAAGATCCGTAGAGCATTCTGACCCTAGGGTTCTCGGGCATCCGTCTCTGCGTTGCTTGGAATAGGTCATTCAGTTAGCATCTTCTTCCTTCCTGCAGGGTTCCCTGAGCCTTATAGGCCCGCCATCAGTCTCACCTAGGTACTCTCATTCGGCAGCCTCTGGCTCCCTGAGGGCCTTCTTTTCTCGCCCAGGGCTCTCTCCCCCCGTTGTGTCCCCTTGTTTGTCTTGTTCTGTGTCACGGGTGTCTGGGTGTTTGGCCTGGAGCTGCTCTGCCCTGCTGCATAGCCTGGTGTAGGTATATAGCGGGGCATGTCCCGGGGCCTGGAAATTTGTAATGTAGGGCGTCTTTGGACTCTAGATGGGATTTGTAGATTGATGCAGGATGTCTGGAGCTGAGAAGTTCTCCTGCAGTGCCCTGATTTTTGTCCTTACATTCTTTCAGATGCAGCCAGATGGAATCGGTGGCAGAGGGTCCCCCTGAGAAGGTGAGTCACCGTTTGTCTTTGCGGGGGAAGCGAAAATGGTGCCTCTGTGTTACAGCATTGTTCTGTGTCTTTATTTTTAGGAACTAAAGGCAGCTCTTAGCAGTCAAGGTAAGTGGGCAAGGTGAGCAGTGACCGGTGGCTGGCAGCAGTTGTTAGTGCTCAGGTCTCAATTTCTGGTGCAGCTCTTAGCCTCCATTCTTGTCTGTGTGCTCTAGGCGGGCCGCTCGTGTTACGCCGAGACCCCCTCAGCAAGTGGCCCACAGACCCACTTCGTCGCTCTCGTGGGAATTCGGAGGCAGGACACGGCTCTGTGATGAAGCCTTGGTCTCGGTCATTTGAGGGTGTCACCCGGGGAGCCTTCAGGAGCGGCCGAGGACTTGCTGTGAGTCGGGGAGCTATTGAGGAGGTGCCAGGGTCCGCTCGAGTTTCAGCAATGCCACCTCACCTCGTCTCCTCTTCACCCAGGCAGACCCTGCCACGAGTTCGTCGGCCTCCGGGCGCGGCCGAAGCCTGGGGCCCGAGGAGCCGGGCGTTCTTAGGGGAACGGTGAGTAGCAGAATTGTTGCTTACTGGCCGCTGTGCGGCTAAGATCGTGCAGTGATGTTTGGTGTTCTTGCTTGCAGCTCAGCAAAGGGGCCCCAGGTCGGTGACTCAAGGAAACTGCCAGCGGGCGAGGCGGCCTTCCTTCGCAGCCGACGTGGATTCTCACCCCGGACGTCCGAGAGATAAGTCGGGGGCTAGGAGGCTGAGAGGGGGATGAAAGCGAGGCGCTGGGAGGGCTTTCTGAGGCAGCTTTGGAGATGGGGGTGGCCCCTTAGGCCACATAAAGGAAAAGCCTCCCAGTGCTGAAGTGCTCAGGGCAGAGCAGTGCCGGTGCACGGTGTGTCACTTGTCCGTCGTGCCTTCTGTGTCTTTTGCCTTAGTCCTTTGAGGGGCTTATCAGAAGCCCAGGTGTCCATCTTTGCCTCTCTGATCTCATCTGTGTTCCTCGGCCCAGTGCCGATTCCTTCTTTCCTTTGACTCGGGAGCCCGGGCGGGCATCGGCGCAGCATCCGGTCAGCTGTCTTTTGAGGTCTTGTTCTGAGCTGTTCTCGACAGCTGTGCACTGCAACCATCCGTCCTAGCAGATTAGGACGGGTACCAATGCGAAGATCCGTAGAGCATTCTGACCCTAGGGTTCTCGGGCATCCGTCTCTGCGTTGCTTGGAATAGGTCATTCAGTTAGCATCTTCTTCCTTCCTGCAGGGTTCCCTGAGCCTTATAGGCCCGCCATCAGTCTCACCTAGGTACTCTCATTCGGCAGCCTCTGGCTCCCTGAGGGCCTTCTTTTCTCGCCCAGGGCTCTCTCCCCCCGTTGTGTCCCCTTGTTTGTCTTGTTCTGTGTCACGGGTGTCTGGGTGTTTGGCCTGGAGCTGCTCTGCCCTGCTGCATAGCCTGGTGTAGGTATATAGCGGGGCATGTCCCGGGGCCTGGAAATTTGTAATGTAGGGCGTCTTTGGACTCTAGATGGGATTTGTAGATTGATGCAGGATGTCTGGAGCTGAGAAGTTCTCCTGCAGTGCCCTGATTTTTGTCCTTACATTCTTTCAGATGCAGCCAGATGGAATCGGTGGCAGAGGGTCCCCCCGAGAAGGTGAGTCACCGTTTGTCTTTGCGGGGGAAGCGAAAATGGTGCCTCTGTGTTACAGCATTGTTCTGTGTCTTTATTTTTAGGAACTAAAGGCAGCTCTTAGCAGTCAAGGTAAGTGGGCAAGGTGAGCAGTGACCGGTGGCTGGCAGCAGTTGTTAGTGCTCAGGTCTCAATTTCTGGTGCAGCTCTTAGCCTCCATTCTTGTCTGTGTGCTCTAGGCGGGCCGCTCGTGTTACGCCGAGACCCCCTCAGCAAGTGGCCCACAGACCCACTTCGTCGCTCTCGTGGGAATTCGGAGGCAGGACACGGCTCTGTGATGAAGCCTTGATCTCGGTCATTTGAGGGTGTCACCCGGGGAGCCTTCAGGAGCGGCCGAGGACTTGCTGTGAGTCGGGGAGCTATTGAGGAGGTGCCAGGGTCCGCTCGAGTTTCAGCAATGCCACCTCACCTCGTCTCCTCTTCACCCAGGCAGACCCTGCCACGAGTTCGTCGGCCTCCGGGCGCGGCCGAAGCCTGGGGCCCGAGGAGCCGGGCGTTCTTAGGGGAACGGTGAGTAGCAGAATTGTTGCTTACTGGCCGCTGTGCGGCTAAGATCGTGCAGTGATGTTTGGTGTTCTTGCTTGCAGCTCAGCAAAGGGGCCCCAGGTCGGTGACTCAAGGAAACTGCCAGCGGGCGAGGCGGCCTTCCTTCGCAGCCGACGTGGATTCTCACCCCGGACGTCCGAGAGATAAGTCGGGGGCTAGGAGGCTGAGAGGGGGATGAAAGCGAGGCGCTGGGAGGGCTTTCTGAGGCAGCTTTGGAGATGGGGGTGGCCCCTTAGGCCACATAAAGGAAAAGCCTCCCAGTGCTGAAGTGCTCAGGGCAGAGCAGTGCCGGTGCACGGTGTGTCACTTGTCCGTCGTGCCTTCTGTGTCTTTTGCCTTAGTCCTTTGAGGGGCTTATCAGAAGCCCAGGTGTCCATCTTTGCCTCTCTGATCTCATCTGTGTTCCTCGGCCCAGTGCCGATTCCTTCTTTCCTTTGACTCGGGAGCCCGGGCGGGCATCGGCGCAGCATCCGGTCAGCTGTCTTTTGAGGTCTTGTTCTGAGCTGTTCTCGACAGCTGTGCACTGCAACCATCCGTCCTAGCAGATTAGGACGGGTACCAATGCGAAGATCCGTAGAGCATTCTGACCCTAGGGTTCTCGGGCATCCGTCTCTGCGTTGCTTGGAATAGGTCATTCAGTTAGCATCTTCTTCCTTCCTGCAGGGTTCCCTGAGCCTTATAGGCCCGCCATCAGTCTCACCTAGGTACTCTCATTCGGCAGCCTCTGGCTCCCTGAGGGCCTTCTTTTCTCGCCCAGGGCTCTCTCCCCCCGTTGTGTCCCCTTGTTTGTCTTGTTCTGTGTCACGGGTGTCTGGGTGTTTGGCCTGGAGCTGCTCTGCCCTGCTGCATAGCCTGGTGTAGGTATATAGCGGGGCATGTCCCGGGGCCTGGAAATTTGTAATGTAGGGCGTCTTTGGACTCTAGATGGGATTTGTAGATTGATGCAGGATGTCTGGAGCTGAGAAGTTCTCCTGCAGTGCCCTGATTTTTGTCCTTACATTCTTTCAGATGCAGCCAGATGGAATCGGTGGCAGAGGGTCCCCCCGAGAAGGTGAGTCACCGTTTGTCTTTGCGGGGGAAGCGAAAATGGTGCCTCTGTGTTACAGCATTGTTCTGTGTCTTTATTTTTAGGAACTAAAGGCAGTTCTTAGCAGTCAAGGTAAGTGGGCAAGGTGAGCAGTGTCCGGTGGCTGGCAGCAGTTGTTAGTGCTCAGGTCTCAATTTCTGGTGCAGCTCTTAGCCTCCATTCTTGTCTGTGTGCTCTAGGCGGGCCGCTTGTATTACGGTGATACCCTCCAGGAAATGGCCAACCGTTTTAGGTTGTCACTTTAGTGGGAATTTATATTTTGAAGTAAATTTTTTTTTGTTTTGATCGTGTATTTTTTGGTTTTTTTTTTTTTGATTATTATTATGGTGGGCCTCTAGTTGGATGAATGTTTTTAAATTTTAGGTGTGATATTTTGAGGTCACTACTTTGTGGTATGGGTGGATTTTTTTGTAATTTAATATTTTACACGGGTATTTCTTGAATGTTTGTTGTAATTTTAAGTTTTGTAGTGAAAATGTAATTTGGGATAATTATGTATAATCGTTCTTTTAAGTTTGTTATGTGGAGGAATTTTTGTATTTACCATTTGTAGTCTTTGAGGGATAAGGTTAGTTATGAAGAGGTATACTAACAAGGCATGTAGAAAATAGATTTTTAGGATTGGTGACCAATAAACATGGTGTATTTGAATGGGTGGTTTTAGTTAGTGTAACTTATGTGTTTTTTTTTTTTTTGTGTAACTATTTCTCTTGGGGGTTTTCTTGAGTATTTTAAACAAGGTTTGACACAGTTGGTAGGACTCTCATGTGGTGTATTTTTTGTGGAAACATAATTCTACCTTCTGATTATGGAATTTATGGGACTACTTTCTTGACTACTTATCAAGTCTTTTTTAGGAGAAGTTTTTTGTTAATCTGGTTTTGAAATCGATGAAGAAAAAGAGAAAACAAAGGAGGTAGATAAGTTTTGTACTTATAGGACAGAAAGGGTTTAACATAGAAACTGCTTTGTCTAGTCTTACCTGGGGGCTTTCCGTGCGACGGCCGGGCCGCCCATGGCAGTCAGCAGCAGGAGAGCACCAAGCTGTGCACGCTGAATGGGAGGCCGCGCCGCCCCCAGGGAGTTGAACCAATCCAAGCTGAGTCGAACTAAGCAAGAGGCAACGAGTTCAGCTGAGTCAAGCTGTGCCAAAGATGTGAATCCAGCCGAGGTTAGCCGATAACTGCTGAATTCAGCTGAGGAGCCGAGCGCAGCATCCTGAGCAGGGCAGGGCACCGGGGTGGGCTTGGGGTGGAGTCGGCGCTCTATGAGGCTCCCCCTCCTGTCCCTCTCTCTACCCCTCCTTCGTCCTCCCCGTGTACCTCCTCTTCTCCCTGTCTTTCCCCCATTTCCTGCTCTTCCCAAAGCCAACCCCTTTCTCTCCCTTTTTGGCCTCCCCTCCTTTTCCCGCTACCCTTCCTTCCTTCTCCTCATATTCCTGTTCTTTGTCCCCCAGAACCTCCTCTCCCTCCCAAACCTGTCACCCCACTGCCCTCACTCCTTCCTGTCCCGTCCCTACTAGGCTCCTCCATTCTCTTCCCCTTCTCTCCCTCCTCTGTCCACCGTCCCTCTTCCCCGCTGCCGGCCTTTCCCTTCCCCTCCCGCTTTCCTCCACAGCCCGACCTCCCTACCCTTTCTCATGCCCTGCTAGCCCTCCTCTCTTCCCATCGCCCCTTTCCTTCTTTCCACGGGGCTCGGGGCGCCGGAGAATAAAGCCCAGAGGGCCGGGGCCCGGCGTGGTGCCCCTAGGCCCTGGCAGGAGTCCCCGCACGGGGCCGGAGGCTCTCGCGGATCCCCCCGTGCTGGCCAAACGCCGCCCGGCACTGCCGGACCCGGGGCTTTCCCGGCATCGTGCCGAGAGCGGCCCCCGCTCTGTGCCGTGCTGTCCGTGCCGCGTCCCCGCCACTCCCTCTTTCTGCCCCTCGCCTGTGACAGCGAGGCTGGGCAGTAACTTAAACCCTTCTTGGAGCTGCCCCCCTTTCTTGTTGGGCGGAGTCCCTTTTGGGGGGATGGACACGTGGAGAGGGATTGAAGGAAGTGCTGGGCTGCTGTCTAGGGTGGTTTGACTCATTCTGTGACTTCTCTGGGGGCCAGGAAAAGGGGGCAAAGATGTGGGGCTCTGATGTCATTTGAGGTGCTCTGTAGTGGAGGAGAAGGTGGGTGGTTAATGGGGAGGGGGGGGTGTGTCATGCTGGGTGCTGTCCCCCAGAGGGACCCAAAGCTGCCCCAGAATGCACAGGGAGGGGTGTGTGTAGAATACTAAATCCTGTCAAGTGTTTCATTTTTATAGCTATTGCTGAAAATAGGGATTTGTCTCTAAAATCCTTTGGAAAGAAATCCAGAGCAGCCCCAGGTGTGAGCTGTGAGTATGAGGAGGGGCCGGCTCCTGCCGGGGGCTCTTTTAAGGGGGTTTGCCTCAGCTCACTTTTGCATGGAGCTGTTGAAGGAGAGAGGTTCATGAGGGGCTTCTAGGGCTGACTCATGGAAGGCCTCTGGGAGTTTGGGACAGGGCCTTGGTGATCACCTGGATATGCACTTGGATACCTCGAGCATTGTTTAAAGGAGCTATCGAGGGACAAACCTTTGTGCTGGGAACCAGCAAACAGGTGGATGTGCATGTGGATTTGTAGCAGGAAATTTTCTCCTTTCCCTTTCAAATTTTATCTTGCCAATCCATCCTCTGTGCTCCCAGAAAAAAAAAAAAAAAGGGGGGTTTAGGAGGATAAAAGAAATTCAAAGTGGGGGAAGCGACTCCTCTTTCACTATTGTCTGTGTTTGTGCTGGGAGGCATCCCCTTTCACTTGTGGTTTGTAGGGTGTTGATTGAAGGAAAATCTGCCTTTTCCAGGATGTTAGGGGTATCACAGCTGTGTCAGGGAATCCCTGGGTTCTATTCTGAATGGAAGGCGAAAAATACTGTTGTTGTATGCCGGGTTTTGATTTGAGGGTAACCCTCCTCCCCCACACTTTTTAATCATCCTAAGGGTTAATGTGAGAGGGCAGGACTGTTGTTCCTCCTTTTAAAGGGTTTGGATTGAGGTTAAAATCTCCTGTTCCCCATCATTTGTGTCCCTGAACACGAACACTGGCACTTTTCCATGTGAAACAAAGATGACCACTCCCAAGTGCTGATGTCAGTCTGCAGCATGTGCTTGGGACTGTCAGGGAAGCACAAGTCTGAGGTGGTGGCAGCTTGGGTCAGGGACACATCCAGTGCCATTCAGATTTTTAGGTGGACGCTGCCCACTCAGTGCCAGAGGTGCCTGAACGCTAGCCTTTTTCCCTGTGAACCAAGACTTGCCACTCCCGGATCCTGATATCAGTTGGCAGGACACGCTTGGGACTATTAAGAGAGAAAAAGGCTGAGGTAGTGGCAGGTCCGGTATGGCAAAGATCCTGCACTGTTTGCATATGTTGGAAGCTGCTGCCCATGCTAGGCCTCAAGTACCTGAACCTGGCCATTTTCCCTGGAAAAAAAAAAATCACCAGCCCAGGTTGCAGATGTCAGTTTGCAGCATGTGCTTGGGACTGTCAGGAAGCACAATATCAAAGTGGTGGCAGCTTGGGTCTGGGATGTATCCTGTGCTGTTTTGATTTTCAGGAGGAGGCTGCCCACTCAGGGTCACAGACCCCTGAGGAGGAGTGTGGGCCCTTTTCCCTCTGCAACAAAATTTACCACCCGAGATTCCTGATGTCAGTTTGCAGGATGCGCTCAGGACTGTCAGGGAACGAGTTTGAGATGGTGGCAGCGTGGCTCTGGAAACATCCTCTGCCATTCAGCTTTTTTGGAGGCACGTGCTTATTCAGTGCCACAGGTGCCTCAACATGAATTCCAGCCCTTCTCCCTGGGGAAAAAAACTTACCACCCCAGGTTCCTGATGTCAGTTGGCAGGATGCGCTTGGGACTGTCAGGGAACCAGAAGATTGAAGTGGTGTTAACTTGGGTCTGGGAAACATCCTGCGCCATTTGGATGTTTTGGAAGCAGCCGCCCACTTAGGTTCATCATGAATGCCTGCTCTTTTCCCTGTGAAACCAAGATCACCACCCCAGGTTGCAGATGTTGGTTTGCAGGATGCGCTTGGGACTGTCAGGGAAGCAAAATTCAAAGTGGTGGTAGCTTGGGTCTGGGACAAATCCTGTGCTGTTTGGATTTTCAGGATTTGGCCACGCACTCAGGGCCACAGGCCCTTGAAGACAACTGCGGGCCCTTTTCCCTGTGAAACAAAAGTTGCCACACCAGGGTTCTGATCTCACTTTGCAGCATGTGCTTGGGTCTGTCCTGGAAGCACAATATCAAAGTGGTGGCAGCTTGGGTCTTGGATGTATCCTGTGCTGTTTTGGATTTTCAGGAGGAGGCTGCCCACTCAGGGCCACAGGCCCCTGAAGACAACTGCGGGCCCTTTTCCCTGTGAAACAAAACTCACCACCCCAGGTTCCTGATGTCAGTTTGCAGGATGCGCTCAGGACTGTCAGGGAAGCAGAAGATTGAGGTGGTGGCAGCAGCTTGTGTCCGGGACAGATCCGGTGGCGTTTAGATATTTTGGAAGCGGGTGCCCGCTCAGGGCCACGAATGCCCGCTCTTTTCCCTGTGAAACCAAGATCACCACCCCAGGTTTCAGATGTCAGTTTGCAGGATGCGCTTGGCAATGTCCTGGAAGCACAATATCAAAGTGGTGGCAGCTTGGGTCTGGGATGTATCCTGTGCTGTTTTGATTTTCAGGAGGAGGCTGCCCACTCAGGGCCACAGGCCCCTGAGGAGGAGTGTGGGCCCTTTTCCCTCTGCAACAAAATTTACCACCCGAGATTCCTGATGTCAGTTTGCAGGATGCGCTCGGGACCGTCAGGGAACGAGTTTGAGATGGTGGCAGCGTGGCTCTGGAAACATCCTCTGCCATTCAGCTTTTTTGGAGGCACGTGCTTATTCAGTGCCACAGGTGCCTCAACATGAATTCCAGCCCTTCTCCCTGGGGAAAAAAACTCGCCACCCCAGGTTCCTGATGTCAGTTGGCAGGATGCGCTTGGGACTGTCAGGGAAGCAAAATTCAAAGTGGTGGTAGCTTGGGTCTGGGACAAATCCTTTGCTGTTTGGATTTTCAGGATTTGGCCACGCACTCAGGGCCACAGGCCCTTGAAGACAACTGCGGGCCCTTTTCCCTGTGAAACAAAAGTTGCCACACCAGGGTTCTGATCTCACTTTGCAGCATGTGCTTGGGTCTGTCAGGGAAGCACAATATCAAAGTGGTGGCAGCTTGGGTCTGGGATGTATCCTGTGCTGTTTTGGATTTTCAGGAGGAGGCTGCCCACTCAGGGCCAGAGGCCCCTGAAGACAACTGCGGGCCCTTTTCCCTGTGAAACAAAACTCACCACACCAGGTTCCTGATGTCAGTTTGCAGGATGCGCTCAGGACTGTCAGGGAAGCAGAAGATTGAGGTGGTGGCAGCAGCTTGTGTCCGGGACAGATCCGGTGCCGTTTAGATATTTTGGAAGCGGGTGCCCACTCAGGGCCACGAATGCCGGCTCTTTTCCCTGTGAAACCAAGATCACCACCCCAGGTTGCAGATGTCAGTTTGCAGGATGCGCTTGGCAATGTCCTGGAAGCACAATATCAAAGTGGTGGCAGCTTGGGTCTGGGATGTATCCTGTGCTGTTTTGATTTTCAGGAGGAGGCTGCCCACTCAGGGCCACAGGCCCCTGAAGACAACTGCGGGCCCTTTTCCCTGTGAAACAAAACTCACCACCCCAGGTTCCTGATGTCAGTTTGCAGGATGCGCTCAGGACTGTCAGGGAAGCAGAAGATTGAGGTGGTGGCAGCAGCTTGTGTCCGGGACAGATCCGGTGCCGTTTAGATATTTTGGAAGAGGGTGCCCACTCAGGACCACGAATGCCGGCTCTTTTCCCTGTGAAACCAAGATCACCACCCCAGGCTGCAGATGTCAGTTTGCAGGATGCGCTTGGGACTGTCAGGGAAGCAAAATTCAAAGTGGTGGTAGCTTGGGTCTGGGACAAATCCTTTGCTGTTTGGATTTTCAGGATTTGGCCACGCACTCAGGGCCACAGGCCCTTGAAGACAACTGCGGGCCCTTTTCCCTGTGAAACAAAAGTTGCCACACCAGGGTTCTGATCTCACTTTGCAGCATGTACTTGGGTCTGTCAGGGAAGCACAATATCAAAGTGGTGGCAGCTTGGGTCTGGGATATATCCTGTGCTGTTTTGGATTTTCAGGAGGAGGCTGCCCACTCAGGGCCACAGGCCCCTGAAGACAACTGCGGGCCCTTTTCCCTGTGAAACAAAACTCACCACCCCAGGTTCCTGATGTCAGTTTGCAGGATGCGCTTGGGACTGTCAGGGAAGCAGAAGATTGAGGTGGTGGCAGCAGCTTGTGTCCGGGACACATCCGGTGCCGTTTAGATATTTTGGAAGCGGGTGCCCACTCAGGGCCACGAATGCCTGCTCTTTTCCCTGTGAAACCAAGACCACCATCCAAGGTTGCAGATGTCAGTTTGCAGGATGCGCTTGGCAATGTCCTGGAAGCACAATATCAAAGTGGTGGCAGCTTGGGTCTGGGATGTATCCTGTGCTGTTTTGATTTTCAGGAGGAGGCTGCCCACTCAGGGCCACAGGCCCCTGAAGACAACTGCGGGCCCTTTTCCCTTTGAAACAAAATTTACCACCCCAGGTTCCTGATGTCAGTTTGCAGGATGCGCTCGGGACTGTCAGGGAAGCAGAAGATTGAGGTGGTGGCAGCAGCTTGTGTCCGGGACAGATCCGGTGCCGTTTAGATATTTTGGAAGCGGGTGCCCACTCAGGGCCACGAATGCCGGCTCTTTTCCCTGTGAAACCAAGATCACCACCCCAGGTTGCAGATGTCAGTTTGCAGGATGCGCTTGGCAATGTCCTGGAAGCACAATATCAAAGTGGTGGCAGCTTGGGTCTGGGATGTATCCTGTGCTGTTTTGATTTTCAGGAGGAGGCTGCCCACTCAGGGCCACAGGCCCCTGAGGAGGAGTGTGGGCCCTTTTCCTTCTGCAACAAAACTCACCACCCCAGGTTCCTGATGTCAGTTTGCAGGATGCGCTCGGGACCGTCAGGGAACGAGTTTGAGATGGTGGCAGCGTGGCTCTGGAAACATCCTCTGCCATTCAGCTTTTTTGGAGGCACGTGCTTATTCAGTGCCACAGGTGCCTCAACATGAATTCCAGCCCTTCTCCCTGGGGAAAAAACTCACCACACCAGGGTCCTGATGTCAGTTGGCAGGATGCGCTCGGGACTGTCAGGGAAGCAGAAGATTGAAGTGGTGTTAACTTGGGTCTGGGAAACATCCTGCGCCATTTGGATGTTTTGGAAGCAGCCGCCCACTTAGGTTCATCATGAATGCCTGCTCTTTTCCCTGTGAAACCAAGATCACCACCCCAGGTTGCAGATGTTGGTTTGCAGGATGCGCTTGGGACTGTCAGGGAAGCAAAATTCAAAGTGGTGGTAGCTTGGGTCTGGGACAAATCCTTTGCTGTTTGGATTTTCAGGATTTGGCCATGCACTCAGGGCCACAGGCCCTTGAAGACAACTGCGGGCCCTTTTCCCTGTGAAACAAAAGTTGCCACACCAGGGTTCTGATCTCACTTTGCAGCATGTGCTTGGGTCTGTCAGGGAAGCACAATATCAAAGTGGTGGCAGCTTGGGTCTGGGATGTATCCTGTGCTGTTTTGGATTTTCAGGAGGAGGCTGCCCACTCAGGGCCACAGGCCCCTGAAGACAACTGCGGGCCCTTTTCCCTGTGAAACAAAACTCACCACCCCAGGTTCCTGATGTCAGTTTGCAGGATGCGCTCGGGACTGTCAGGGAAGCAGAAGATTGAGGTGGTGGCAGCAGCTTGTGTCCGGGACACATCCGGTGCCGTTTAGGTATTTTGGAAGCGGGTGCCCACTCAGGGCCACGAATGCCCGCTCTTTTCCCTGTGAAACCAAGACCACCATCCAAGGTTTCAGATGTCAGTTTGCAGGATGCGCTTGGCAATGTCCTGGAAGCACAATATCAAAGTGGTGGCAGCTTGGGTCTGGGATGTATCCTGTGCTGTTTTGATTTTCAGGAGGAGGCTGCCCACTCAGGGCCACAGGCCCCTGAGGAGGAGTGTGGGCCCTTTTCCTTCTGCAACAAAACTCACCACCCCAGGTTCCTGATGTCAGTTTGCAGGATGCGCTCGGGACTGTCAGGGAACGAGTTTGAGATGGTGGCAGCGTGGCTCTGGAAACATCCTCTGCCATTCAGCTTTTTTGGAGGCACGTGCTTATTCAGTGCCACAGGTGCCTCAACATGAATTCCAGCCCTTCTCCCTGGGGAAAAAACTCACCACACCAGGGTCCTGATGTCAGTTGGCAGGATGCGCTTGGGACTGTCAGGGAAGCAGAAGATTGAAGTGGTGTTAACTTGGGTCTGGGAAACATCCTGCGCCATTTGGATGTTTTGGAAGCAGCCGCCCACTTAGGTTCATCATGAATGCCCGCTCTTTTCCCTGTGAAACCAAGATCACCACCCCAGGTTGCAGATGTCGGTTTGCAGGATGAACTTGGGACTGTCAGGGAAGCAAAATTCAAAGTGGTGGTAGCTTGGGTCTGGGACAAATCCTTTGCTGTTTGGATTTTCAGGATTTGGCCACGCACTCAGGGCCAAAGGCCCTTGAAGACAACTGCGGGCCCTTTTCCCTGTGAAACAAAAGTTGCCACACCAGGGTTCTGATCTCACTTTGCAGGATGCGCTTGGCAATGTCCTGGAAGCACAATATCAAAGTGGTGGCAGCTTGGGTCTGGGATGTATCCTGTGCTGTTTTGATTTTCAGGAGGAGGCTGCCCACTCAGGGCCAGAGGCCCCTGAAGACAACTGCGGGCCCTTTTCCCTGTGAAACAAAACTCACCACCCCAGGTTCCTGATGTCAGTTTGCAGGATGCGCTCAGGACTGTCAGGGAAGCAGAAGATTGAGGTGGTGGCAGCAGCTTGTGTCCGGGACAGATCCAGTGCCGTTTAGATATTTTGGAAGTGGGTGCCCACTCAGGGCCACGAATGCCTGCTCTTTTCCCTGTGAAACCAAGACCACCATCCAAGGTTGCAGATGTCAGTTTGCAGGATGCGCTTGGCAATGTCCTGGAAGCACAATATCAAAGTGGTGGCAGCTTGGGTCTGGGATGTATCCTGTGCTGTTTTGATTTTCAGGAGGAGGCTGCCCACTCAGGGCCACAGGCCCCTGAGGAGGAGTGTGGGCCCTTTTCCTTCTGCAACAAAACTCACCACCCCAGGTTCCTGATGTCAGTTTGCAGGATGCGCTCGGGACTGTCAGGGAACGAGTTTGAGATGGTGGCAGCGTGGCTCTGGAAACATCCTCTGCCATTCAGCTTTTTTGGAGGCACGTGCTTATTCAGTGCCACAGGTGCCTCAACATGAATTCCAGCCCTTCTCCCTGGGGAAAAAACTCACCACACCAGGGTCCTGATGTCAGTTGGCAGGATGCGCTCGGGACTGTCAGGGAAGCAGAAGATTGAAGTGCTGTTAACTTGGGTCTGGGAAACATCCTGCGCCATTTGGATGTTTTGGAAGCAGCCGCCCACTTAGGTTCATCATGAATGCCTGCTCTTTTCCCTGTGAAACCAAGATCACCACCCCAGGTTGCAGATGTTGGTTTGCAGGATGCACTTGGGACTGTCAGGGAAGCAAAATTCAAAGTGGTGGTAGCTTGGGTCTGGGACAAATCCTGTACTGTTTGGATTTTCAGGATTTGGCCACGCACTCAGGGCCACAGGCCCTTGAAGACAACTGCGGGCCCTTTTCCCTGTGAAACAAAAGTTGCCACACCAGGGTTCTGATCTCACTTTGCAGCATGTGCTTGGGTCTGTCAGGGAAGCACAATATCAAAGTGGTGGCAGCTTGGGTCTTGGATGTATCCTGTGCTGTTTTGGATTTTCAGGAGGAGGCTGCCCACTCAGGGCCACAGGCCCCTGAGGAGGAGTGTGGGCCCTTTTCCCTGTGAAACAAAACTCACCACCCCAGGTTCCTGATGTCAGTTTGCAGGATGCGCTCGGGACTGTCAGGGAAGCAGAAGATTGAGGTGGTGGCAGCAGCTTGTGTCCGGGACAGATCCGGTGCCGTTTAGATATTTTGGAAGCGGGTGCCCACTCAGGGCCACGAATGCCCGCTCTTTTCCCTGTGAAACCAAGATCACCACCCCAGGTTGCAGATGTCAGTTTGCAGGATGCGCTTGGCAATGTCCTGGAAGCACAATATCAAAGTGGGGGCAGCTTGGGTCTGGGATGTATCCTGTGCTGTTTTGATTTTCAGGAGGAGGCTGCCCACTCAGGGCCACAGGCCCCTGAGGAGGAGTGTGGGCCCTTTTCCCTCTGCAACAAAATTTACCACCCGAGATTCCTGATGTCAGTTTGCAGGATGCGCTCGGGACCGTCAGGGAACGAGTTTGAGATGGTGGCAGCGTGGCTCTGGAAACATCCTCTGCCATTCAGCTTTTTTGGAGGCACGTGCTTATTCAGTGCCACAGGTGCCTCAACATGAATTCCAGCCCTTCTCCCTGGGGAAAAAACTCGCCACACCAGGGTCCTGATGTCAGTTGGCAGGATGCGCTTGGGACTGTCAGGGAAGCAGAAGATTGAAGTGGTGTTAACTTGGGTCTGGGAAACATCCTGCGCCATTTGGATGTTTTGGAAGCAGCCGCCCACTTAGGTTCATCATGAATGCCCGCTCTTTTCCCTGTGAAACCAAGATCACCACCCCAGGTTGCAGATGTTGGTTTGCAGGATGCACTTGGGACTGTCAGGGAAGCAAAATTCAAAGTGGTGGTAGCTTGGGTCTGGGACAAATCCTGTGCTGTTTGGATTTTCAGGATTTGGCCACGCACTCAGGGCCAAAGGCCCTTGAAGACAACTGCGGGCCCTTTTCCCTGTGAAACAAAAGTTGCCACACCAGGGTTCTGATCTCACTTTGTAGGATGCGCTTGGCAATGTCCTGGAAGCACAATATCAAAGTGGTGGCAGCTTGGGTCTGGGATGTATCCTGTGCTGTTTTGATTTTCAGGAGGAGGCTGCCCACTCAGGGCCACAGGCCCCTGAAGACAACTGCGGGCCCTTTTCCCTGTGAAACAAAACTCACCACCCCAGGTTCCTGATGTCAGTTTGCAGGATGCGCTCAGGACTGTCAGGGAAGCAGAAGATTGAGGTGGTGGCAGCAGCTTGTGTCCGGGACAGATCCGGTGCCGTTTAGATATTTTGGAAGTGGGTGCCCACTCAGGGCCACGAATGCCGGCTCTTTTCCCTGTGAAACCAAGATCACCACCCCAGGTTGCAGATGTCAGTTTGCAGGATGCGCTTGGCAATGTCCTGGAAGCACAATATCAAAGTGGTGGCAGCTTGGGTCTGGGATGTATCCTGTGCTGTTTTGATTTTCAGGAGGAGCCTGCCCACTCAGGGCCACAGGCCCCTGAGGAGGAGTGTGGGCCCTTTTCCCTCTGCAACAAAAATTACCACCCGAGATTCCTGATGTCAGTTTGCAGGATGTGCTCGGGACTGTCAGGGAACGAGTTTGAGATGGTGGCAGCGTGGCTCTGGAAACATCCTCTGCCATTCAGCTTTTTTGGAGGCACGTGCTTATTCAGTGCCACAGGTGCCTCAACATGAATTCCAGCCCTTCTCCCTGGGGAAAAAAACTTACCACACCAGGGTCCTGATGTCAGTTGGCAGGACGCGCTCGGGACTGTCAGGGAAGCAGAAGATTGAAGTGGTGTTAACTTGGGTCTGGGAAACATCCTGCGCCATTTGGATGTTTTGGAAGCAGCCGCCCACTTAGGTTCATCATGAATGCCTGCTCTTTTCCCTGTGAAACCAAGATCACCACCCCAGGTTGCAGATGTCGGTTTGCAGGATGCGCTCAGGACTGTCAGGGAAGCAAAATTCAAAGTGGTGGTAGCTTGGGTCTGGGACAAATCCTGTGCTGTTTGGATTTTCAGGATTTGGCCACTCACTCAGGGCCACAGGCCCTTGAAGACAACTGCGGGCCCTTTTCCCTGTGAAACAAAACTCACCACACCAGGTTCCTGATGTCAGTTTGCAGGATGCGCTCAGGACTGTCAGGGAAGCAGAAGATTGAGGTGGTGGCAGCAGCTTGTGTCCGGGACAGATCCGGTGCCGTTTAGATATTTTGGAAGAGGGTGCCCACTCAGGGCCACGAATGCCGGCTCTTTTCCCTGTGAAACCAAGATCACCACCCCAGGTTGCAGATGTCAGTTTGCAGGATGCGCTTGGGACTGTCAGGGAAGCAAAATTCAAAGTGGTGGTAGCTTGGGTCTGGGACAAATCCTTTGCTGTTTGGATTTTCAGGATTTGGCCACGCACTCAGGGCCACAGGCCCTTGAAGACAACTGCGGGCCCTTTTCCCTGTGAAACAAAAGTTGCCACACCAGGGTTCTGATCTCACTTTGCAGCATGTACTTGGGTCTGTCAGGGAAGCACAATATCAAAGTGGTGGCAGCTTGGGTCTGGGATGTATCCTGTGCTGTTTTGGATTTTCAGGAGGAGGCTGCCCACTCAGGGCCACAGGCCCCTGAAGACAACTGCGGGCCCTTTTCCCTGTGAAACAAAACTCACCACCCCAGGTTCCTGATGTCAGTTTGCAGGATGCGCTTGGGACTGTCAGGGAAGCAGAAGATTGAGGTGGTGGCAGCAGCTTGTGTCCGGGACAGATCCGGTGCCGTTTAGATATTTTGGAAGCGGGTGCCCACTCAGGGCCACGAATGCCTGCTCTTTTCCCTGTGAAACCAAGATCACCACCCCAGGTTGCAGATGTCAGTTTGCAGGATGCGCTTGGCAATGTCCTGGAAGCACAATATCAAAGTGGTGGCAGCTTGGGTCTGGGATGTATCCTGTGCTGTTTTGATTTTCAGGAGGAGGCTGCCCACTCAGGGCCAGAGGCCCCTGAAGACAACTGAGGGCCCTTTTCCCTGTGAAACAAAACTCACCACCCCAGGTTCCTGATGTCAGTTTGCAGGATGCGCTCAGGACTGTCAGGGAAGCAGAAGATTGAGGTGGTGGCAGCAGCTTGTGCCCAGGACAGATCCAGTGCTGTTTAGGTATTTTGGAAGCGGGTGCCCACTCAGGGCCACGAATGCCGGCTCTTTTCCCTGTGAAACCAAGATCACCATCCCAGGTTGCAGATGTCAGTTTGCAGGATGCGCTTGGCAATGTCCTGGAAGCACAATATCAAAGTGGTGGCAGCTTGGGTCTGGGATGTATCCTGTGCTGTTTTGATTTTCAGGAGGAGGCTGCCCACTCAGGGCCACAGGCCCCTGAAGACAACTGCGGGCCCTTTTCCCTGTGAAATAAAACTCACCACCCCAGGTTCCTGATGTCAGTTTGCAGGATGCGCTCAGGACTGTCAGGGAAGCGGAAGATTGAGGTGGTGGCAGCAGCTTGTGTCCGGGACACATCCGGTGCCGTTTAGGTATTTTGGAAGCGGGTGCCCACTCAGGGCCACGAATGCCCGCTCTTTTCCCTGTGAAACCAAGATCACCACCCCAGGTTTCAGATGTCAGTTTGCAGGATGCGCTTGGCAATGTCCTGGAAGCACAATATCAAAGTGGTGGCAGCTTGGGTCTGGGATGTATCCTGTGCTGTTTTGATTTTCAGGAGGAGGCTGCCCACTCAGGGCCACAGGCCCCTGAGGAGGAGTGTGGGCCCTTTTCCTTCTGCAACAAAACTCACCACCCCAGGTTCCTGATGTCAGTTTGCAGGATGCGCTCGGGACTGTCAGGGAACGAGTTTGAGATGGTGGCAGCGTGGCTCTGGAAACATCCTCTGCCATTCAGCTTTTTTGGAGGCACGTGCTTATTCAGTGCCACAGGTGCCTCAACATGAATTCCAGCCCTTCTCCCTGGGGAAAAAACTTGCCACACCAGGGTCCTGATGTCAGTTGGCAGGACGCGCTTGGGACTGTCAGGGAAGCAGAAGATTGAAGTGGTGTTAACTTGGGTCTGGGAAACATCCTGCGCCATTTGGATGTTTTGGAAGCAGCCGCCCACTTAGGTTCATCATGAATGCCCGCTCTTTTCCCTGTGAAACCAAGATCACCACCCCAGGTTGCAGATGTTGGTTTGCAGGATGCACTTGGGACTGTCAGGGAAGCAAAATTCAAAGTGGTGGTAGCTTGGGTCTGGGACAAATCCTGTGCTGTTTGGATTTTCAGGATTTGGCCATGCACTCAGGGCCACAGGCCCTTGAAGACAACTGCGGGCCCTTTTCCCTGTGAAACAAAAGTTGCCACACCAGGGTTCTGATCTCACTTTGCAGCATGTGCTTGGGTCTGTCAGGGAAGCACAATATCAAAGTGGTGGCAGCTTGGGTCTGGGATGTATCCTGTGCTGTTTTGGATTTTCAGGAGGAGGCTGCCCACTCAGGGCCAGAGGCCCCTGAAGACAACTGCGGGCCCTTTTCCCTGTGAAACAAAACTCACCACCCCAGGTTCCTGATGTCAGTTTGCAGGATGCGCTCAGGACTGTCAGGGAAGCAGAAGATTGAGGTGGTGGCAGCAGCTTGTGTCCGGGACAGATCCGGTGCCGTTTAGGTATTTTGGAAGCGGGTGCCCACTCAGGGCCGCGAATGCCCGCTCTTTTCCCTGTGAAACCAAGATTACCACCCCAGGTTGCAGATGTCAGTTTGCAGGATGCGCTTGGCAATGTCCTGGAAGCACAATATCAAAGTGGTGGCAGCTTGGGTCTGGGATGTATCCTGTGCTGTTTTGATTTTCAGGAGGAGGCTGCCCACTCAGGGCCACAGGCCCCTGAAGACAACTGCGGGCCCTTTTCCCTTTGAAACAAAATTTACCACCCCAGGTTCCTGATGTCAGTTTGCAGGATGCGCTTGGGACTGTCAGGGAAGCAGAAGATTGAGGTGGTGGCAGCAGCTTGTGCCCGGGACAGATCCAGTGCTGTTTAGGTATTTTGGAAGCGGGTGCCCACTCAGGGCCACGAATGCCGGCTCTTTTCCCTGTGAAACCAAGATCACCACCCCAGGTTGCAGATGTCAGTTTGCAGGATGCGCTTGGCAATGTCCTGGAAGCACAATATCAAAGTGGTGGCAGCTTGGGTCTGGGATGTATCCTGTGCTGTTTTGATTTTCAGGAGGAGGCTGCCCACTCAGGGCCACAGGCCCCTGAAGACAACTGCGGGCCCTTTTCCCTGTGAAATAAAACTCACCACCCCAGGTTCCTGATGTCAGTTTGCAGGATGCGCTCAGGACTGTCAGGGAAGCGGAAGATTGAGGTGGTGGCAGCAGCTTGTGTCCGGGACACATCCGGTGCCGTTTAGGTATTTTGGAAGCGGGTGCCCACTCAGGGCCACGAATGCCGGCTCTTTTCCCTGTGAAACCAAGATCACCACCCCAGGTTGCAGATGTCAGTTTGCAGGATGCGCTTGGCAATGTCCTGGAAGCACAATATCAAAGTGGGGGCAGCTTGGGTCTGGGATGTATCCTGTGCTGTTTTGATTTTCAGGAGGAGGCTGCCCACTCAGGGCCACAGGCCCCTGAGGAGGAGTGTGGGCCCTTTTCCCTCTGCAACAAAACTCACCACCCCAGGTTCCTGATGTCAGTTTGCAGGATGCGCTCGGGACTGTCAGGGAACGAGTTTGAGATGGTGGCAGCGTGGCTCTGGAAACATCCTCTGCCATTCAGCTTTTTTGGAGGCACGTGCTTATTCAGTGCCACAGGTGCCTCAACATGAATTCCAGCCCTTCTCCCTGGGGAAAAAACTCACCACACCAGGGTCCTGATGTCAGTTGGCAGGACGCGCTTGGGACTGTCAGGGAAGCAGAAGATGGAAGTGGTGTTAACTTGGGTCTGGGAAACATCCTGCGCCATTTGGATGTTTTGGAAGCAGCCGCCCACTTAGGTTCATCATGAATGCCTGCTCTTTTCCCTGTGAAACCAAGATCACCACCCCAGGTTGCAGATGTCAGTTTGCAGGATGTGCTTGGCAATGTCCTGGAAGCACAAATTCAAAGTGGTGGTAGCTTGGGTCTGGGACAAATCCTGTGCTGTTTGGATTTTCAGGATTTGGCCACGCACTCAGGGCCACAGGCCCTTGAAGACAACTGCGGGCCCTTTTCCCTGTGAAACAAAAGTTGCCACACCAGGGTTCTGATCTCACTTTGCAGCATGTGCTTGGGTCTGTCCTGGAAGCACAATATCAAAGTGGTGGCAGCTTGGGTCTGGGATGTATCCTGTGCTGTTTTGGATTTTCAGGAGGAGGCTGCCCACTCAGGGCCACAGGCCCCTGAAGACAACTGCGGGCCCTTTTCCCTATGAAACAAAACTCACCACCCCACGTTCCTGATGTCAGTTTGCAGGACATGCTGGGGACTGTCAGGGAAGCAGAAGATTGAGGTGGCAGCAGCTTCTGTCTGGGACAGATCCGGTGCCATTTAGATACTTTGGAAGCGGGTGTCCACTCAGGGCCATGATGATGAATGCCTGCTCTTTTCCCTGTGAAACCAAGATCACCATCCCAGGTTGCAGATGTCAGTTTGCAGGATGCACTTGGGACTGTCAGGGAAGCAATAGTTGGAAATGGTGGCAGCTTGGGTCTGGGATGTATCCTGTGCTGTTTTGGATTTTCCGGAATTGGCCACGCACTCAGGGCCACAGGCCCCTGAAGACAACTGCAGGCCCTTTTCCCTGTGAAACAAGACTCGCCACACCAGGGTTCTGATGTGCTTGGGTCTGTCAGGGAAGCACAAGTTCAAAATAGTTGCAGCTTGGGTCTGGGACACATCCTGTGCTGTTTAGCTATTTTGGAAGCGGGTGCCCACTCAGGGCCAGGATCACGAATGCCTGCGTTTTTCCCTGTGAAACAAAACTCACCACCCCAGGTTGCAGATGTCAGTTTAAAGGATGCACTTTGGAATGTCCTGGAAGCACAAATTCAAAGTGGTGGCAGCTTGGGTCTGGGACACATTCTGTGCTTTTTGGATTTTCAGGAGGAGGCTGCCCACTCAGGGCCACAGGCCCCTGAGGAGGAGTGTGGGCCCTTTTCCCTCTGCAACAAAATTTACCACCCGAGATTCCTGATGTCAGTTTGCAGGATGCGCTCAGGACTGTCAGGTCACGAGTTCGAGGTGGTGGCAGCTTGGCTCTGGAAACATCCTGTGCCATTCAGATTTTTTGGAGGCAACTGCTTGTTCAGTGCCACAGGTGCCTCAACATGAATTTCGGCCCTTTTCCCTGTGAGAAAAACCTCACCACCCCAGGTTCCTGATGTCTATTTGCAGATTGCGTATGGTCCTGCCACGGCAGGATAAATTCAAGGTGGTGGCAGCTTGTGTCTGGGACACATCCTGTGTTGTTAGGATATTTTGGAAGCCACCACTGACGCAGGGCCACAGTTC
Source organism: Anomalospiza imberbis (assembly GCF_031753505.1). Classification (NCBI taxonomy): domain Eukaryota; kingdom Metazoa; phylum Chordata; class Aves; order Passeriformes; family Viduidae; genus Anomalospiza; species Anomalospiza imberbis. Next base: position 60,941 of record NW_027100173.1, read on the forward strand.
CGTGATCACAAATGCTGGCCCTTTGCCCTGTGAAACCGAGATCACCTCTCCAGGCTGCTGATGTCTGTTTGTATGATGCTCTTGGGACTGTCAGGGCAGCAGTAGTTAGTGCTTGTGGCAGCTTGGGTCTGGGACATGTCCTACACCATTCAGATTTTTGGAGGCTATTCACCATTCAGGGCCACAGGTACCTGAACCTGAATGCCAGCACTTTTCCCTGTGAAACAAAACTCATCAGCCCAGGTTCCTGATGTCAGTTTGTGGGATGTGCTATGGACTGTCAGGGAAGCAGAAGATTGAAGTGGTGGTAGGTTTGGTCCAGGACACATCCTGCTCCATTTGGATATTTTGCAAGCGGCCGCCCACCCAGGGCCATGAGCACGAATGCCTGCTTCTTTCTGTGTGAATCAAACATAACTGCTGCAGGTTCCAGATGTCAGTTTCCAGGATGCGCTCGGGACACTCATGCAAGCACAAGTTCGAAGCGGTGGCAGCATGGGTCTGGTAATCATCCTGCGCCGTGCAGATTTTGTGGAGACAACTGCTCGTTCAATGCCACAGGTGCTTGAACATGAACGCCAGCACTTTTCCCTGTGAAACAAAACTCATCATCCCAGGTTCCTGATGTCAGTTTGCAGGATTTGCTTGGGACTGTCAGGGAAGCAGAAGATTGAGGTGGTGGTAGGTTTGGTCCAGGACGCATCCTGCTCCATTTGGATATTTTGCAAGTGGCCGCCCACCCAGGGCCACGATCACGAATGCCTGCTTCTTTCTGTGTGATTCAAACATAACTGCCGCAGGTTCCAGATGTCAGTTTCCAGGATGTGCTCGGGACACTCATGCAAGCACAAGTTCGAAGTGGTGGCAGCATTGGTCTGGTAATCATCCTGCACCGTGCAGATTTTGTGGAGACAACTGCTCGTTCAATGCCACAGGTGCTTGAACATGAATGCTGCCCTTTTCCCTGTGAAACAAAACTCACCACGTAAGGTACCTGTTGTCAGTTTGCATGACGCACTTGGGATTGTCACGGAAGCACAAGCTTGAAGTAGTGGCAGCTTGTGTCTGGGACACATCCTGTGCCGTTTGGATTTTCAGGAGGAGGCTGCTCACTCAGGGCCATTGACCTCTGAAGAGGAGTGCGGGCCCTTTTCCCTGTGAAACAAAACTCACCACCCCAGGTTCCTGATGTCAGTTTGCAGGATGCGCTCGGGACTGTCAGGGAAGCAGAAGACTGAAGTGGTTGTAGGTTTGGTCCAGGACACATCCTACACCATTTAGATATTTTGGAAGCGGGTGCCCACTCAGGACCACAGGCCCCTAAACAGAAATGCTGGCTCCTTTTTTTCCTGTGAAACAAACTCACCACTCCCCGTTCGTGATGTCTGTTTGCAGGATGTGCTTGTGACTGTTTGGGAAGCAGAAGATTGAGGTGGTGGTAGCTTGGGTCTGTGAAACATCGTGCACCATTTGGATATTTTGGAACTGGCTGCCCACTTAGGTCCACCACCCTGAATGCCTGCTCTTTCCCGTGTGAAACCAAGATCACCGCCCCAGGTTGCAGATGTCAGTTTGCAGGATGTGCTTCGGACTGTCAGGGAAGCGGAAGACTGAAGCGGTGGTAGGTTTGGTCCGGGACACATCCTGCATCGTTTAGATATTTTGGAAGCAGCAGTCCACTCAGGATAACAGGCCCCTAAACACAAATGCTGGCTCTTTTTGTCCTGTGAAACAAAACTCACCACTCCCCATTCCTGATGTCAGTTTGCATGATGCTCTTGGGACTGTCAGGGCAGCAGTAGTTAGTGCTTGTGGCAGCTTGGGTCTGGGACACATCCTATACCATTCAGATCTTTGGAGGCTACTCCCCATTCAGGGCACAGGTGCATGCACATGAATTCCAGCCCTTTTCCCTATGAAATAAAACTCACCAGACCAGGGTCCTGATGTCACATTGGAGCATGTGCCTGGGACTGTCACGGAAGCACAAGTTAAAAGTGGTGGCAGCTTGGGTCTGGGACACATTCTGTGGTGTCTGGATTTTCAGGAGGAGGCTGCCCACTCAGGGCCACAAGTCCCTGAAGAGGAGTGTGGGCCTCTTTCCCTGTGAAACAAAACTCACCACCCCAGGGTCCTGATGTCAGTTTGTAAGGACGTGCTTGGGACTGCCAGGGCATGAGTTTGAGGTGGTGGCAGCTTGGCTCTGGAAACATCCTGTGCCATTCAGATTTTGTGGAGGCAACTGTTTGTTCAGTGCCACAGGTGCCTCAACTTGACTTCCAGCCCATTTGCCTGTGAAAAAAACTCACCACACCAGGGTCCCGATGTCACTTCGCAGGACGCACTCGGGACTGTCCCGGAAGCTCAAGTTCGAAGCGGTGGCAACTTGGGTCTGGGACACAACCTGTGTTGTGTGGATTTTCAGGAGGAGGCTGGCCACTCAGGGCCACAGGCCCCTGAGGAGGAGTGTGGGCCCTTTTTCCTGTGCAACAAAACTCACCACCCCAGGATCCTGTTGTCAATTTCCGGATGCTCTCGGGAGTCTCGGGGCACCACAATTTTGAGGCGGTCCCAGTTTGAGTGTGGGACACATCCTGTGCCGTTTGCATATTTTGGAAACCACCTCCGAGTCAGGGCCACAGGTGCCCGATCACGATTGCTGGCCATTTTCCCTTTGAAACCAAGGCCACCACCCGAGGTTGTTGTTGTCAGTTTGCAGGAATTGCTTGGGACTGTCAGAGAAGCACAAGTTTGAAGTGGTGCAGTTTGCATCTGGGACACATCCTGTGCCGTTTGGATTTTCAGGAGGAGGCTGCCCACTAGGGCCACAGGCACCTGAAGACAAGCACGTGCCCTTTTCTCTGTGAAAAAAACCTCACCACTCCATGTTCCTGATGTCAGTTTGCAGATTACATTTGGGAGAGCCACAGCAGCCCAGCTTCGAGGCGGCAGCATCTTGGGTCTTGAACACATCCCACGCCTTTTGGATTTTCAGGAGGAGGCCGCCCACTCAGGTCCATAGGCCCCTGAAGCTAAATGCTGGCTGTTTTCCATGTGAAATACAGTTCACCACTCCGTGATGTCATTGTCCACGATGCAGTTGGGACTAGCAGGGCAGCCCACGTTTGAGGCGGTGGCCGTTTGGGTCTGTGACACATCCTGCGCCGTTTGGCTATTTTGGAAGCGGCCACCCACTCGGTGCCCCGGTTCCCTGAGCAGAAACACCAGCTTTTTCCAATGTGAATCAAAGCTCATTACTCCCACTTCCCTATGTCATTTTGCAGCACGCCTTTGTGACTTTCAGGGCAGCACAAGTTCGACGCGGCGGCGGCTCGGGTCCCGGACACGTCACGCTTCCTTCGGATTTTCTGGCGGCAGCCGCCCACTCGGAGCCAAGGGTCTCCGACCACGATCACCGGCCTTTTTCCCTTCTAAACAAAACTTACCACTCCACGTTCACGATGCTGGTTTGCAGGAGGTGCTTCTCGGTGCCAGGGCAGCCCGAGTTATTTTTGGGGATAACTCTGCTCCTGTAGAAATCCTTCACCAGTAGAAAGTGGAGGAGGCAGAAGGTCACTTAGGGCCACAGGTCCCTCAAACCAAATGCTGGCTTTTTTTCCTGTAAAATGAAACTCACCTCAGCTGTTTGTCAATGTCTGCTCACAAGAGGCACGTGGTGGTCGAAGGGCAGCGAGAACCCTTGGTGTTGACAGCTGAAGTCTGTGAGAAATTGTTCACTGTCTGAAGTTTTGGAAGTAGAATGCCTATTTGGATGGGGCACACAGAGAGGAAGGACTTTTAATTTCGTTAGAAAGCTAAGTCTGGCCCCCCATTGGTTAAGGGGCAGTTGAAGGGCTGTGTAGGGGACAGAACTGCCCACAGGACTTTCCCTCAACTCGTCTCCCGGTCCAAGGTATAGCAGCCTGCCACGTGACCAGCTACTTTCAGAGGGTTATGCAGGCTCACCTGCTCAGGGAGCCGCTTGTCCAGAGGGGCTAAGAGGGCTATCGCAAGCATCCTTGCACGAATGACGGTTGGAACATCCAGCAGGGACAGGGGAGCAGCAGGACCCACCTGGGAACGGAGCAGCTGTTTCAGAACACGCTGAGGGAAGAGCCCTCTTGCCAAGGGGCACCACCTGAGCAGGCTGGGCAGCATGTGGGTTTTCAGGGGAGAGCTTTCAACTTTCCCCTCTTATTGTGTCAGTCACTTCCTAGAACAGCCAGATTTTCCACAGCACTCCCAGAAAAGCTAGGGGTTTTTAGGAGAAAAGGGGTTTATATGGAGGGGAAAAGCTTCCTTTTCCATTATTTCTTGTATTCAAATGATGAGGGAATCTGCTTCCCCTGTAATTTTAATCGTCTTAATTGAAAGATCCTGTGCCTTGTTTATGCTGTTAGGAGTGTTAATTGACAGGGAATCCCCATTTTCCTTTATGTTACAGTTTAAATAGAAGGGGAAAACTTTGACAATGTTGTTTATGGGTTTGAATCAAGGGTAACTGCCCCCTTTTTGTCGTCTTAAGGCTTCCAGGGAGGGAGAAGCCCAGCTGTCCCTCCTTCTTAAGCATTTGGATTGAGGGGCAAATCCCTCTTTCTTCATCACCGGAAAGATTTAAAATAGGGAAAACCCCTCTTTTCCCCATATTTTAGGGGATTAACTTAAAGGCTAGAAGCTATTTAGTGGCCAACAGTATCAGTTTCAATGGAGGTAATTGCCCCATTTCCTAATTTTAAGGGATTCATTTGAAGGAGACTCTGTCTTTTTCAGTATTTTAAGGGTTTAAAACTACCTTCCAGGGCACTTCTTTTTTGTGCCTTAGGAGTAAATATCTCAGAGGAAGGTGAGCCTGGCAGGTACCTAACCTTTATGCTGCCTGGGAGACAATTATTTTTCTTATTTATAATGTAGATAGTCCTAAATTGTAGCCCCAAGGAGACTCAGACCATTCATATAATTAGTGTTCTTCTTTGCTCTAGTTAGTAGCCACTGAGAAATAATTACATAAAATAACTGCAGATTACCCAACTTATTTAGCTACGCTGCCTAAACAAAAAGCTTTTTTTCGTACCGGTTTTCTGTCCTTTTGGTCCAAGTAGCTGAAGCAAAAAAGAAAGCTCTGTCATGTCTTCTGTATCACACCCTTTACTGGCCTTGAATTCAAGTCAGAGGAGCCAAAAAGCTGCACCTGCTCTGAGGTCTTTTATACCCTGTGGGATTTGCCCCCCTCCCCTTTCCCAGGCATTGTGGGAATGAGAGGTGGGGTGCAATCAGGGGTATATTAACCCCAGGTTTTGCTAAGGGCCTTCATTCCCTCTCGGGGATCGGCTGGGATAAGAGCTCTCCTCTTACTTCAGTGAAGAGGCTTCTTCAGCTTGCCTCAGCTTGTTTTCAGACAGTACATCAGACAGGGCATCCAAAACAACAGAGGCTTTGAAGATACTGTGGAAAAAACAACATTGAACACAGGGAGTATTTAAGGTCATGATTTTGGGGTGTGCATTCAGGGGGGGTAAGGTGCTTTTGTAATTTCTGATCTTGTTGCTATGTGGTTTTTTTTTTTCCTTAGGAGGAGCACAATTCCTGTAATTCCAGGTTGTGTCACGTACAACATATTTTTGGCACATTCATCGTGTCACAAAAGGGATCTGCCCTGTGTCAAAGGTAATGTTTGAGATTGAGGCTTCAGATGAGCTGAGGAATGTGACTAGGAGAGGGGGAGTGAGCAAGGAACCTGGTTAGGAGTTATCGTGGGGGGTTCCTATGTGCAGGTAAGTCTTTGTTTGAGTTTGCAGGGGAAGCATCAATGGTGATTATGTTAAAGCATTCTTTTTTGTCGTTATTATTAGGAAGTCCAGGCAGACAGCAGTAGTAAAGGTCAAGTATGCCAGGTGAGCAGTGCACAGAAACAGTTGCTCTCCCTCAGGTCTCAGTTTCTGGTGCAACTCTAACCATCCCTTCTCATTTGCATGCGTTAGACCATCCACTCGGGGTATGCTAAGCCCCTGTCATCAGGCGGCGGAAGGACCGGGTTTTCTACACTCCAGAGCCCTCTGGAAGAGATAAGATCCTGGTGGCAGCCAGAACTTCCCGGACGGGGAAGGGTGCCTTATTTTGCACTCGACAGGGATTTCCATGGCCAGATACGTGCGAGATAAGTGGAGGGCTCTGACGCACTGAGGGGAGGAAAGCGGGGTGCTGGGTGGGGACTGCCTGGGAGGGATTTTGGAGTCTGTTTTGGAGATGGGGATGTCTAAGAAGTGCCTCCTTAGGCCACCTAAAGGCAAAGCATCCCTTTTGATCTCAGTGCTGAGGCGCGCAGGGCAGAGCAGTTCCGGTCTGTGTCGTGTCACTTGTCTCCTGTGCATTGTGTGTCGTTTGGGTCTGTTGTGTCACATGTCCTTTTTACCTTAGCTGTCTGAGCGGCGTCTTGGCAGCTGTGATCTTTGCTTTCCTCAGCCCGGCACCGATGCCACAGGCCTTTTGACTCGGGAGTCCGGACAGGCGTCACAATCACATCTCTCTTTAACAGCACGCAGTCAGATGTCTTTTAATGTCTCGTTCTGAGCAGTAGGGACAGCTGCGTGCCGCAAGGATCCATTGCAGCGGCTTAGGACTTGGGAGACTGCCCGGCTGGGTAGATCATTCTTAGGACAGGCTTCTCAGGCATCTGCTTGTGCAGTTCTTGAGAGACATCATTTTCTTAGCGTCTTCTTCCTGCAGGCTTCTCTGAGCCTCATCGGCTGGTTCTCCATCTCCCCTAGGTCATCCCCTTCCACATTCTCTCGGTCCTTGTGGCCATTTTTCCTGCCCAGGTTTTTTTTCTCCTTGTTGTGTCCCCTCGTTTGTCTCGTCCTGTCCCGTGTCACAGGTGTCTGCACGTATTTGTCATGGGTGTCTGCACGTATTTGTCCCGGAGCTGCTCTGTCCTTGTGCGTAGCCCGGTGTAATCGCACAAGTCCTGGAGACTAGCAATTTGGAGTGGGGGATGTAGTTGTGCTCTAGGTTGTATTGCTAGATTCTCACAAGATGTTAGGACCTGTTAAGTGATCCTGCAGTTGTTTGACTTTTCCTCTAACTTTCTTTCAGATGCAGATGGATAAAATCTGTGGCAGAGCCCCCAGTCCCGGGTCAAGGGGCTCCCACGTGCAGGTCAGTCACTGTTTGTGTTTGCAGGGGAAGCATCAATGGTGACTATGTTACAGCATTCTTCTTTGTCTTTATTAATAGGAAGTCCAGGCAGACAGCAGCAGTCGAGGTCAAGCGTGCCAGGTGAGCAGTGGACAGAAGCAGTTGCTTTCACTCAGGTCTCAGTTTCGGGTGCAGCTTTAACCATCCCTTCTCATTTCCGTGTTTTAGGTCATCTGCTCGGCATAAGCCGAACCCATGTCATCAGGTGGTGGACGGACCAGGCTTCCTGCATTTCAGAGCCCTCCGGAAGTATCACGGGACCCGGCGACAAAGCCGACCCATTTTATACTTCAAGGTCCCCTCTGGGGCGGCTCACAGGGATGGCTGAGGAGTTGCGGTGAGTCGGGGAGGTAGGGAGGAGGCGCGAGGGTCCACTCAGGTTTCAGCCATGCCCAGTCACCTCTTCTCCACACTGCCTAGGTGTACCTTGCGACGGCGGTGTCGGCCTCCAAATGCGGCCGAAGCGTGCAGCCTGAGCGCCAGGGCGCACTGTGGAGAAGGTGAGTAGCAGAATTCTCAGGTTTTGGCCCACGTGCTGTTAAGATTGCGCACTGATGTTTTCTTTTCTTTGTCTTGGCAGAGGAAGAGATAAGATCCTGGTGGCAGCCGGAACTTCCCGGACAGGGAAGGGTGCCTTCTTTTGCACTCGACAGGGATTTGCATGGCCAGATGCGTGCGAGATAAGTCGAGGGCTGTGAAGCACTGAGGGGAGGAAAGCGGGGTCCTGGGTGGGGAGTGCCCGGGAGGGATTTTGGAGTCTGGTTTGGAGTTGGGGATGTCTAAGAAGTGCCTCCTTAGGCCACGTGAAGGGGAAGGGTCCCTTTTGATGTCAGCGCTGAGGTGCGCAGGGCAGAGCAGTTCTGGTGTTTGTCGTGTCACTTGTCTCCTGTGCCTTGTGTGTCGTTTGGGTCTGTCGTGTCACCTGTCTTTTCTACCTTAGCCGTCTGAGGGGCGTCCCGGCATCCGTGATCTTTGCCTCGCTCGGCCCGGCACCCGTGCCACAGGCCTTTTGACTCGGGGGTCCGGACAGGCGTCGCAGTCTTATCTCTCTTTAGCAACACGCAGTCAGATGTCTTTTAAGGTCTCGTTCAGAGCGTTAGGGACAGCTGCGTGCCGCAAGGATCCTTTGCAGCGGCTTAGGACTTGTGAGAATGCCAGGCTAGGTAGATCATTCTTAGGACAGGCTTCTCAGGCGTCCGCTTGTGCAGTTCTTGGGAGACCTCAGTTTCTTAGCATCTTGTTCCTGTGGGCATCTGTGAGCCTGATCTGCTGGCTGTCAGTCTCACCT